>NC_051159.1:155944388-156244388 GCF_013339745.2 Dermacentor silvarum | reverse complement strand
ATGCACCAAGATATATAACCTATAAAAGGACAGGAAGAACCGCATGTGTCAGCTGACCATGGTGAAAGTGATGTTAAGAATATTCTCAGAGGCAATGCTATCGAGATAAAGAAGATATTTTCTTTTCAGCGATATATTATTCGCTCCTTCGAAATCAGAATGTATGCGACAGTAACTTATTGGCTGATTTAGCAGCTCTAATTTACTTGCTTAGTTTTCAAGACCTTACTTTAGAGCATACATCGCAATAGAAGAATTGCAGGTTTTAAGTATGCACTGCGTGGTTAATTATTAGAAACCCTGAAACTAACGCAAGTTGCGAGCAACCGCCACAAGATAAGTAGGTTTTTCACGTAGATTGTTGCCACAATATGTAAGAAACGCCATTTGAAAATATAGAATATAGAAATATAGAAACGAATAGCCAATGTATCTTGCCGCAAGGCTTGCGGTAGGTTACCTTAGAAGTAAAATACAAATTATGTGGAGGCGTCTTCAACAGGCATTGACTCAAACGATTAACAAAAAAGTTGAAATACTCGTGAAAAAACTTCTGTGGTTGTTGCTCAACAATTTAACATTCCGGCTGGTGCGAATGACGTCGCGGCGTAAAGTTAACTTCTTTATTTGTGCGAAATTTTTAAATAATGCGAGAATTACATTACCCCTTCACCTTTTTCATCTGTATATACTCATCATCATAGCCAGCGTAATTCTGTTGAGCGCGCGGCCTGCATAATAAACCGTCGAGGTTGAACAGCTGTCTCGCAAGTGGTGAAGGCTGCTCTCGATCCCTTGGTCCTCTACGACTTCGAGTTTCCCTGGAGCTTCGTTCAGGTCGCCGCTTGCCCCGACTTTCCGCCACCATGCCCCAAGAATATCCACCAGGAGCGCCCACTGTCACCGTCTCTGCCCCACCGGCCGTTCCTTCATGGACCGTCAGCACGCGGCAGCGTGATCCCACCATGTTCGCTGGCCTTCCTAGTGAAGACGTTGACGACTGGCTGGACAATTATGACCGAGTGAGCGAGTCTAACCGGTGGGATGGTTTTCAAAAGCTTCGAAGCGTCGCATTCTACCTCACTGACGTTGCCAAGACTTGGTTTCTTAACCATGAGAGCTCCTTGCCTGACTGGGCGGGCGGCTTTCAGACACCAGCTTCGGCAAATTTTCGGCGCCCCAAACGTCCGCTCTGAGGTAGCCAAGAAAAAGCTTGATGCACGCGTGCAACTTCCCGGGGAAACATACACCTCTTATATCGAGGACGTCCTCGCCCAATGTCGCCGGGTTGACGCAGCCATGACTGAAACTGATCGTGTTCGTCATATCCTCACGGGCATTGCGCACGTCGCGTTCAACCGCACTGGCCATCAAGAATCCCAATACCGTTAACGATGTTATCGCGACTTGCCAGCATCTGGACGCCCTGCAGGCCATCCGTTTACAACCTGTCGCCTGTGACATGCCTCCTTCCTCGGATACGGACCTGCGTGTCCTGATTCGGACTCTCATACGTGTAGAGCTCCAAGTGTACGGCTTGCGCCGTCCTCCCGTCTTTCAGCCGCAACCTTCGGTTCCTGGCCTGCGCAACATCATCTAAGAGGAGCTTGTCCTTCATGACCTGCACTGTGGGCTGTGCCCCTCCTTCGCCGTCGCCCTGGTATGCTCAGGTTGCGGCTATGCAACCAGCGTTCGTTCAGATAACCCCTCCTGCTCCTGCGACTCCCAACCATCTGGCGACTCTGGCACCTCGTGCACCTGCCACAGCACGTAGACGTCCACTGAAATATTCGGTATGTACGATATGTTCGTAAGCATCTACGAACCAGACGATGAAGAATATTTTTTCGAATGCTTATGTTTCTACCCACCTATCCATCCTACCTGAAAATTTCGTTTGCTAGTCATCGGTGTCTGCAAAGTCTGGCAGCAGAACTGATTCCCAGCTCAACACCACAAGCTCATACTTAACCGCATATTTTTTAATAATCAGCGTTTTAACGGTGAAAACAGCTAAAGAAGAGTTACATAGCATTTAGGAAAAGGTAATGAGGCCTCTTTCCGTGACACGCTAAGTGTCCATACCTATCTTAACTAAATGAGGCCAAAGATAAAGCTCATGCGTGTAGAGGTAAGTAAACAGACATGAGATTACCTATCACAGGGCAGTGACGAAGTGCTTTCTCGACGTTGCTTGTCATATTTAGACCAGTAGTACACGCCACAAAAGTTTTAGTATCCCTTTGTGATCTTTACCGCTACCAAATCAGTTTCGTTTCTATTTTGCTGCTTGGATTTAGAACTTCCCATGCTCTCAAGTGAGTAAATTCTTTTCATTTGATTCATATGAGTTCATTTCCTCATCAGACAGTAACACTTCCTTGACTTCTAGGAAAACCGACTATCTGAGCCTAATCTGTAGAGGTCCAATTAATATATATATATATATATATATATATATATATATTGTAGTGACAAATACCGGCGCCAGCAGAAGACGAAGAAGACGTTTCTTGTTGTTGGTGCTCGCACTCACTCCGCTTGGCCGTTGCCTGTTTTTGGCATTCATAAAAACGCCATATATAGTAGTAACTGAATTTTTCAATGGGCCAAGCGTGTTTCGAGAAAGGAGAAGCACAACTTCGCGGTTATCTTAGCTGTACTTACCCAACAGTGTCGGTCGGTCCACAGACCAAAACTGTTGGCTAAATAAACCTAAGATAACCGCGAAGTTGTGCTTCTCAGTTTTCTACACACACACACACACACACACACACACAGAAATATATATATATATATATATATATATATATATATATATATATATATATATTGTAAGGAAGATGACGAACGTCGACGCAGAGTCAGCAGCATCGGCAGCATCAAGCGCGCAGCAGAAGCTCGAGCGAGAGGACTGGGCTCGGTACATACTACGACCCGCTGTCGCTACGAACCCCAATAAATCCCCTTTATAAGTGGTGGAGCCGTGCTGGGTAACGTTCCACTCTACCATCCTGGAACTTCGTTCGCGGACGCTACCCTCTGCCATGCCGGACGCCGACCAGCAGACTCTTCCATCGCCACCCGTCCCTTGCGCTGGCACCGTTCGCCAGCGGGAACCTCCCATCTTCAGCGGAACCGACGACAACGACGTTGAAGAGTGGCTGTCATCTTATGAACGGGTGAGCGTCCACAACAAATGGAATGACTCGGACAAGCTGGCTTACGTATCCTTCTATCTTGCGGGCGTCGCCAGTCTCTGGTTCAGGAATCATGAGAGGGATATCCGAACGTGGTCGGCGTTCAAGACGTCGATTACAGAAGTATTTGACCGACCCGCCGTCAGGATACTCCGAGCCGAGCAGCGTTTGCGTACACGCGCACAGGACACGGGTGAGACGTTCACCAGCTATATAGAAGACGTCCTCGATTTGTGCAGGCGCGTGAACGCTGCCATGACGGAAGCGGAAAGGATTAAGCACGTCATGAAGGGGATCGATGATGACGCGTTCCAGATGCTTCTGGCCAAGGACCCGCGCACTGTTGGTGACGTTATCAGCTTGTGCCAGAGCTATGATGAATTGCGAAAGCAGCGAGCTCTGACAAGGCGACATCCCACACCTAATGCGGCGCCACTCTGCAGCCTGACCACCGGCCCCGAACAAGCCTCCCTGATAGCCCAAATCAAAGATTTCGTCCGCGAAGAAGTCGCACGCCAGCTGTCTCTGGTGTCCATCCCTCCGGAGTCTGCCAGCACTTTGCCGTCTCCTCTCCGTAATGTGATCCATGAAGAGGTCACGAAAGCGCTGCCAGCGGTTCACCAGCAGGATGCCGTGGCTGCACCGTTAACTTATGCTGCGGTTGCTGCAATGGCCCCGCGCAGTGCGCCCGTACCACGTTTCCAGCAGCCTGTGCACCGCCCTCCTCCTCCCGCTCCCTGGGCCAGCACTGCCGTCGCTAACCCGTGGCGTACGCCGGACAATCGGCCTATATGCTTTGCATGCAGGTATCCCGGTCACGTCGCAAGGTTCTGCCGCCGCCGATCGCAGGCGTTCGATGACGATCGACGAGCGTCCTATGTGCCGCCCGATCCAAGTGCGCCTTACGGACCCTTCGATCCACCACCACCTCGCTCCCAGACTGATCGCCGTCCTCGCTTCGAACGCTTCCGGTCACCATCCCCACGTCGCCGATCGCTTTCCCCTATGCGTCAGCGACCCGTCTCTAACGAAGAGGGAAACTAGACGACGCAGTTCCTGAGGCAAGAACTGCGCAAGTGTCGACATGCCGAAGTCCTCCTCCTTTACCTGCCAATGTCATTGATGTGTTTGTCGAAGATGTCGCTACAGTCGCCCTCGTCGATACCGGAGCCGCTATTTCAGTTATGGATGCCAGGTTTTGCCGCTTGCTTGGTAAAGTTACGACGTCTCTGTCTGGATTGTCGCTTCGAACGGCAAGTGCTCAACCCATTCGCCCTACCGCTGCTTGTACAGCCCGTGTAACCATACAGGACGTTTTATAGACGATTGAGTTCATAGTTCTTTCATCGTGCTCCCACGCCGTTATTCTAGAATGGGATTTTCTCTCACGCCACAATGCCATCATAAATTGCACTCGGGCTGAGATTGAACTTTCCCACCTTGGTGACCTGGCCTCGGTCGATGCTCAACCTGCCGCTAAACTTCTCGTGCAAGAAGACACCTGTATTCCCCCGTGCTCTTCAGCATTCGTACCGGTCTCGTGTAGTGCTATATCCAACGGGACGGTCTTATTCATGCCCTCTCATCACTTTGTTACCCGAAAAGCGCTTCCTTTGCCCTTTGCAGCTCTTGACCTCGCCGCCGGTGTCAGCACGATGCCCGTTTACAATCATCTTTCGTCGCCGCTATCACTGCTCCGCCGCGAATGCCTTGGTTACGTCGAGTCGGTTGATTCAACCCGAATTGTCTCCGTCCTCGACGAAATGCCTTCTACTGCCGTTCATGAACTGAGTGCCCTCTCCGTAGCCGACTCAGCATGGACAGATGTGTTCAGCCCATTCATCGCCGACGATCTGACACATTCGCAGCGATCTCAACTTCTCGCACTCCTTCAGCACTTCCACCGTTCTTTCGACGTTGCGCAAACATCTCTTGGCCGTGCATCGACAGTCGAGCATCACATCGACACTGGCTCTCACTCACCGCTGCGACAAAGACCATATCGCGTGTCTGCTACGGAACGTCGCGTCATTGCAGAACAGGTCGATGACATGCTTCGTCGGGGCGTCATTCAACCTTCACAGAGCCCATGGGCCTCTCCCGTGGTACTCGTCACGAAGAAAGACGGTTCCATCCGCTTCTGTGTTGATTTTCGACGGTTGAACAAGATCACACTGAAGGACGTCTACCCATTACCACGCATCGATGATGCTATGGACTGTTTGCAGGGAGCCGAGTTCTTTTCTTCGCTGGATTTGCGATCAGGCTACTGGCAGGTTCCGATGGCAGAGGCCGATCGCCCGAAAACTGCCTTTGTTACACCAGACGGCTTGTATGAATTCACCGTCATGCCTTTCGGACTCTGCAACGCACCTGCTACGTTCGACAGAATGATGGATAATGTTCTGCGTGGCCTCAAATGGAAAATCTGTCTTTGCTATCTTGACGACATTGTGGTGTTCGCCCCTGATTTCGCAACGCACCTGCTCCGCCTCCAGCACGTACTCACTTGCTTGACCAACGCCGGGTTGCAACTTAACCTGAAGAAATGTCGATTTGCTGTTCGTCAGCTCACAATTTTAGGCCATGTTGTGTCAAAGGAGGGCGTTCGCCCGGATCCCGAGAAGCTACGTGCTGTTACTGCGTTCCCAAAACCTACCACTATCAAAGAGCTACGCAGTTTCATCGGCCTCTGCTCTTACTTTCGGCGATTCGTTCGAAACGTTGCGTCAATTATATCACCTCTCACGCAGCTCCTTGGTGGCTCTAGAGATCTCTCATCATGGTCTCCAGAGTGTGACGACGCCTTCACAACCTTGCGCCGCCTTCTCACGACGCCACCCATTCTTCGCCATTTTGACCCTCAAGCGCCAACCGAACTTCATACTGACGCAAGTGCTGTAGGCCTTGGTGCTGTGTTGGCACAACGTCAACCTGGCCACACAGAATACGTCGTCGCATACGCGAGTCGCACGTTAACCAAGGCGGAGGCCAATTACAGCGTAACAGAAAAGGAGTGTTTGGCCATTGTGTGGGCACTTGGCAAGTTTCGCCCATATTTATACGGCCGATCTTTTGACGTAGTGACCGACCACCACGCACTATGTTGGCTGTCGACGCTAAAAGACCCATCGGGCCGCCTTGCCCGCTGGGCATTGCGAATTCAAGAATATGACATCCGCGTGGTTTACCGTTCCGGGCGAAAGCACTCCGACGCTGACGCGCTATCCCGATCACCGCTTCCCCCGAAGGCCAGTCACGACTCCTCCTGCGAGTGCACATTGTCATCTCTGGACTTTGACACTATCGCCTCTGCACAGCGTGATGATCCCTGGACTGCATCTCTGTTCGACCTTCTCTCGGATACGTCGAAAGTTCCAGCGTCACGAACGCTTCGGCGCCAAGTTCCTCATTTTGCGATTCGAGACCAGCTACTGTATCGCCGCAACTATGCCCCAGAGGGTCGCACATGGTTACTCGTCATTCCGCGAACCTTGCGATCAGAGATTTGCTCCTCGTTCCACGTCGACCCTCAGTGTGGCCACGCGGGAGTCTTCAAGACCTACGAAAGACTTCGACACCGCTATTACTGGCGGGGAATGTACAATTTCGTTCGCAACTTCGTCCGCTCTTGTCATGAGTGCCAACGTCGCAAAGCGCCACCGCACAACTCCGCCGGTGAACTCCAGCCTTTACAATGCCCATCCCGACCCTTTGATCGCGTGGGCATAGATCTCTACGGGCCACTTCCGTTGACTCCTACCGGCAACAGGTGGATCATCGTTGCGGTAGACCACTTAACACGTTATGCGGAGACTGCTGCTCTACCAAATGCTACAGCGCAGGAGGTCGCCAATTTCATACTACGCCGTTTTCTCCTTCGTCATGGAGGTCCACGTGAACTTTTGAGCGACAGAGGCCGCACCTTCTTATCTGAAGTCGTCGAACAACTGCTTGCTGCATGCGCTATTGTTCATCGTACATGCACTGCCTATCACCCACAGACTAACGGTACCACGGAACGCTTCAACCGAACTCTTGGTGACATGCTCGCCATGTACGTCTCACCTGATCACTCTAATTGGGACCTAGTTCTTCCGTTTGTCACCTACGCCTACAACACCGCGACTCAGGCCACTACCGGATTCTCACCCTTTTACCTTCTTTACGGCCGTCATCCTTCGCACACAATCGACACCATTCTGCCCTACCGGCCGGACCCATCCGAATGCCTGCCGATCTCGGAAGCAGCCAGACACGCCGAATAATGTCGCCAGCTGGCCCGCCAATTCACCTCAGACGACCAGAACCGTCAAAAAGCCGTTCACGACGCCCGGAACTCGACTCCCAATTTTCTCCCGGGCGCCCTAGTCTGGTTGTTAGTGCCACACCACACGCCTGGGCTCGCTTCAAAACTCCTTCCGAAGTACGACGGGCCATACCGCGTTCTCGAGAGAACATCACCCGTTAATTACCTGGTTGAGCCGCTCACGCCGCCGTCCGACATGCGACGTCGGAATCGGGAAGTCGTTCACGTTCAGCGCCTCAAGCCGTAACACCTTTCTATCGTCCTTCCGGACAACTAAGTCGCCAGGATGGCTCCTTTATTTCCGCGGGGCCCTTGTAAGGAAGATGACGAACGTCGACGCAGAGTCAGCAGCATCGGCAGCATCAAGCGCGCAGCAGAAGCTCGAGCGAGAGGACTGGGCTCGGTACATACTACGACCCGCTGTCGCTACGAACCCCAATAAATCCCCTTTATAATATATATATATATATATATATATATATATATATATATATATATATATATATATACAATTTAGTGCGATGTGCACCTTGCCAGCGTTGTACAAGTAAAACCGCGTGCGCGTTATTCGAACTTAGATGATTTTTTTTATTTTGTGGGTACCATAACCCAGAGTTGGTGTATGATGAAAGTAAAAATAAATTCACTTTGACTCAGTTTATTAACAGCGCAGTTGAGAATAACGGCGTAATGAACTATTCTCGACTAGTTTTACTGTCTAAACCTTGGTATGAAGAGCGCTGTGTAGAAAGAAGTTCTCCACATCTTTGAGCTATATACAACTTTGCGTACCTTGTGCTCGGTAGCTTAGCTTTCATTTTATTTTTTCGAGGAACAAGCGTACGTAGGCGGTTAGGGCCTCAAGTTTTTACGATGCCGTGCGGTGTTACGACGCGTCCTGTCTACATTGGCACGCACGCATGTTCTCGCTCCGAAGGAGCGTCGTCGTCCGTGTTGCGCAGTTTGGAAGTTGCTGGCTGAGAGTCAGCGTTGGGAAACTGTCTGGCGCAGTCTGGAGAAACGGCTGATGTATGAGAATGACCCGGTGCTTTTCCGAGTATCGAAAGCCGGTAGGCGGCCTTAAAAGTATCCGACTGGCAGAACCTAGATACCAAACACTCAGCAGACAAGCTCTCTTTCGAAAGAATTCATCAACAGCGCGAGCGCATGTAAGTAAGAGAAGCTCTTTATTCAACTTTCTCAGCACTGTATTGGTAGACATTGTTTTTATTTATGACAGGTGCAGTTATGGCGTTGAAAAAAAGTTATGGAGAGTGCAACGGGCTAATAAAACGCCAGTGCAGTGGGACTGCGATGTGAAGGCGTTCCAGCAGCTAAATGCAGCCCTCAAATGTTTTTACAGTAATGCTGTTAATGTGCGACTAGAAGCTCTGAAAAACGTTACATGCCTGGTTTAACCGTTTTCTGAAAAACAAAACAAAACCATGACTAGATGACTTTATTGGAAATGTTAGCGGAGGTATGCAGGTAAATTTTGAAGGGTGTTTGGCAAGAAGAGGGTGAACTCGTTTTTGACCTGTTAAGAGGCGTTATACGTATGAAACACTGAAAGCATGTCCATGCGGGTCATGATTCTGCAAGGTCTCACAAGTCTGCTGTTTTTCTTTCTTCATTGGGGGTATTACCACACAAAAATTATGCTTCTGCGTAATTTAGAAGAAGGCTACCTTCGCTGAATTCTCTTCATCACTTTTGCTAAAGTGTATATATATATATATGCGCTGGGAAAATAAATGATGCTTGACTGCTTTCTTCCTAAATTAAAGGTTAAATTCACATGGCGCAGTTGAACGACCAGCATAGTTTTTATTCAGCCTGATTTTCCTGAGTGGTAAGGCGAAAACTGTTGGAGACATGTATGAAACACGACAGCATTGTCGGCGATGTTACTGCGTTCCACAAGTGACAAGCCTTCTTCAGTCCTCATTGTGTCTTTGTGACGCCTTTCCCGTGAATCACACAAAAGCAAAAAAAAAAAAAAAAAAGATCCTTAACCTTGCACTCGGCCGCGCAACGCTTGAAACAGCGAAGCTGGGCGATCATAGCCCAGCATTTTCCGGAAGTGCACGCGAACTATTTATCTTATTGATCATGATGCTGATAATTTATTTTCGCGCGTCTCGGACTTACGACCATCACTAAGCGCGGTACAGCACAGCTTGCAACACCGACACCGCGTTGCAATGCCGACAACGCGTTCCAGCAAAGCTGCTCCGTGAATGCGTCTCTCTCTCTCTCATAGCGCGCAAAACCTCTTCTTCACCTCGCAAAGCAAGAGCGTGGGAACGCGCCAGCTGTGGACGAAAACGATGACGCTCGAACGCAATCATATGGTTCGCATAAATGCATGTTCAGCAAATTAAGGAAGGAAAATAAGAGGTGAAAGGCAGAGAGGTTAACCAGGTTAAGTGTCCGGTTGGCTACTCTGCACAGGGCGATGGTGTAAGGGCAGAAAAGATTAGAAAACAGGAGAAGATTAAAAAGAAGAAAAAAGAACAAAAAAAAACACAAAAAACACATCAGTCCGCTCAATTCTATAGTTTCTCACGAAGTCCTGTTTCTTTTAAAAAGCGTACTAGCGCTTTTAAAGCAGTTCGTTCCGACGTCGGCTGGGACCAGGGACCAAGAATTCTGGCTTCCGTAAGGGAACGGCAGTCTATCTTGTCGAGCGTGGTTATGAGGACTTTACTTTGTACACTAAAACGACGACAATCACACAGAAGATGTGTTATCGTCTCTTTGCACCCGCAAGTTTCACAATCTGGACTTGTGGCCATTCCGATAAGGTAGGAGTACGCGTTGGTGAAAGCTACTCCAAGTCTTAGGCGACAAAAATGAGAGTTACCTCCCGTCGTGGTAAGCCATGTGGAAGGCGGAGCTTCAGATTAGGATCCAGGGAACAGAGGCGCTAGTTTTTAAAGTCCGTTGAATTCCAGTGGGCTAACGTAAGTTTGCGAGCAAGCGCACGGAGCTTTCGTGCTGCGTCGGTTCTGGACCTAGGGAGAGCGACGCAATCGGTACTGGTATGTGAAGATCGAGCGGCGGCGTCCGCTTGCTCGTTTCCAAAGATACCACAGTGACTTGGCAGCCATTGAAAGACGATGTCATGTCCTTTGTCAACTGCCTGATGGTAAATTTCGCGTGTGTCCGTGACAAGTCGTTCGTGGGGTCCACGGCGTAGTGCAGAGAGCAAACTCTGGAGGGCGGCCTTAGAATAGCAGAAGATAGACCATTTCTGGGGCGGTTCCTGGTCGATAAATTTCATTGCTGCACACAGAGCTGTAAGTTCCACAGCCGTCGTCGATGTCAAGTGCGATTTCCGGAATTTTATTGCTGTAGATTTTGCTGGGACAAATACTGCAGTTGCTGAACTGAAGTGCATGACCGACCCATCTGTGTAAACATGTAAGTGGTCACTGTGGACCTCATGTAGTAGCAATAATGCTGCCTGCTTCAATGCTGCTGACGGCATTTGTGCCTTCTTATTTGCGCCTGGAATGGTGAGGCATATTCGAGGTGAATGCAGAGACCACAGTGACAATGAAGGCCATGCTGCAGGGACGTAATTCGATGGTAGCGATGCTCCGTGTAAAGTCAGGAGACGGCTAAAACTCGTATGTGGCCTAGTCGTTGGCAGGCAAGCAAGATGATGAAAGGGGGTCCTTGGATCCTCGAAAGCCTCTGTCCCACATATGGAGAACTCTGCGTGGCCTACAATCGTCTCCGCAACAGCGCCACCCTTTTAAGTCTCTTGCCCTGCATAAAGGACGACGTGAGATCGACGTTGCTGAAGATTTCTGCGCAAGAATAGCTGGCTTGCCATCACGACCTGTATCATTAGCACGTGATGTTGAGGCATCCAAGGACTCTCGCATGGATCTCTTGTTCTCTATTGAGGAGCTCGAAGCTGCGGTGGCGACTTGTAGGAAGTCATCATCGCCTGGGCCCGACGGAGTCGCATACAAGGCACTTGGAAACCTTGGCCACAAAGCCCGGAGTGTACTCTTGGAGAGATACAACGAATCCTGGCGCGAAGGATTGATTCCTTGTGAGTGGAAAGTCAGCCGCCTAATACCATTACTTAAGATCTCTAAATCTCCATTAGACTTGGCATCGTACCGTCCCATCGCTCTTTGCAGTTGCGTTTGGAAACTAATGAAAAGGATGGTGTTGACACGTCTTGAATGCTATTTGGAACATAATGAGGTATATCCGAATGCAATGGCGGGCTTCCGGCGCGGTCGGTCATCGGTCGATAACGTGCTTGATTTGGTAACATCCATTCAACACCAAAAGAGCATGAAACGTTTAACGTTGGCGATGCTTCTTAATGTGAAAGGCCCATATGATAATGTAGCGCACCAAGCAATCTTCGATGCTTTGATCGATGTGGGCATTGGTGGCCGTGCACTGCGCTGGATTCACAGCTATTTGGAGGATAGATCCTTCTTCGTACTTACAGAAGATGGAATGACATCCCACCATGTCACCAGCAAAGGTGTGCCACAAGGCGGATTGTTAAGCCCCACGCTCTTCAACGTAGTACTGCTAGGCCTTGTTGGATCATTGCCAAGGACAGTCCATATATCCATCTATGCAGATGATATCTGCATCTGGGCGGCCGGCGTAACTCGTCCGCAGATACGAGCGAGACTGCAGAAGGCGCTCGCACAAACGTCGTCTTATCTGCGTATGAAAGGCCTAGAATTATCCTCCGAAAAGTGCCGATTAGTCGCATTTACGCGCAAAACAATGACTACATATGGTATACGCATAAATGGACAAGTAATTGCTTACGAAGCAAAACACCGTTTCCTTGGAGTCATCACCGATCGTGATTTGTCTTGGACGCCACATATTTCATATATGAAAAAGAGGTGGACTGCAATAGCTTATGTATTCAAATTTGTCGGCGGAAAGTCTTGTGGTGCATCTGTGCAGTCGATGCTACAGCTGTACCATGCCTTATTTATGGGCTCCCTAAGATACAGCCTGCCCGTGCTGGGAAGCACAAGTAAAACGAACCTTCGAACACTCCAGAGTATATGCAAGCCCAAGTTCTACGGACGTGCCTCGGCCTCCCTAAGTGTGCATCCACAGCGGCCACAATCGCCATAGCACGTGACCACCCTGTATCAACATACTTTGCAGTCCACGCTCTAAGAGTGCACATTCGGCATGCTCAGCAAACGTGGCTGTATAGCCTAGTGGTTACGACACTCGCCTTGGGACCCTGGATACGCGGGTTTGAATCCCGCCTCGGCAAGAAAGTTTGATTTTATTTCTTGATAGTTTCTTGATACGAACCACAAATTACGGCTGGCTTAAACAGATTCGCTGTTAAAAAATGGAACATTATATTCCAATATAGGCTTAGCGCTAATTGCTTCGTTAGAAGTTCGAGACCAGTCAGTGTGTGTTCTATTGATATGATTGCGTTAAAATAGGAATTTACTGAAAACGATTAAACAAGCATCGAAACGAAATGTTTGAATTGTGCCTTAGAGAGCTCAACCTATTTATTTATTTATTTTTCACATAATGCAGGCCCCTGTAAAAGCCCAAGCACGAGGGGCATTAGTTACATACAAAAACAAAAGGAAACATCAAGAAATACAAAACCTAAAGGACGATTTGTCTTAGCAATGAAATATTTAAATAATGTTGATAAGAGACAGACAACTAATTAAAAAAGTCGCAGTTTCACCCGAAAGGTGAAGCATCAATGGCGATAGAAAATTATTGGACGGCTTCACAAAGGACAGTAGTTTTATCGGCCGTATAAGCTTGTAAACATAGGCACACTACCGTAAAAACCGGACTATAGGTCGAACCCCCAACTAACCAATTCTAAAAATGAAAAAAAAAATCTTTTTCAATGGCAAAAGTACCGAAAGACACCCTCACCTTTAAACAAATGCGACTCAGCCGGTTGCACAATGATGACAGTATTTATTTAAATGCCGCTCCGTGCCGTGATGATAAGGTGCTGACAAACACGCGGGTCGATGGTGGCACGATACGAAGCCCACGGCAAACCGCCAGGTTGCCGTGGGCTTCCGCGTACTCAATCGCCTTTTTCTTGAAGGCGACGGTGAATTGCCGTCGGCTTCCGCTCATTTTGAAACAAAATGTGAAAAATCAGCCTGAATGCGATGGCGAAGGCGGCTGTTTACTTCATCTGCCTATTGTTGCAAGACTTCCGTAGTTTTTTTTTCGCCAATGTCCGGTGTATAAGACGAGGGTCGACGTCTCGCAATGGTTTTTTTGAAAAAAAGTTCGACCTATATTCCGGTTTTTACGGTAACTAAATTAACAAGCACGGTGTCACGCGCGCACAAGCAAACATAAACGCATCTCACTCGATGACCCCAGAAATTCTCTGTCAAAATAACTGGAGTGAGTCAGCGCGGCGCAGCAGCGAGCGAATTGAGCTTCATGCCAGCGCTCGCATCAATGCGACCTTAGCCGCGAAAACACAGGGAGAGCGGACCCCGCCGCTGATATCTTTCAAGGTACAGCTGCCCGCTTCCCGCCCTTGCGTGCGCGAGCCGCGATTGCCGGCTCACCGTCTGCACGCTTTCACTCGCACATACAGCATACTTGTCACGGCGACGATGTTATTGCCCATGGACTTCATACGGAACATCATGGCGACGACGACGGCACAGATGCGGCTGGAGTATCCATATAATTGCTATCGCCATAAATTTACAATGAAAGAAGAACTGCACAAATGCGTAGCAAGAATATGTAACTGAAACAAGGCACCTTTCAAAGACACAAGACCCATTTAACCACATATTTGCTCGATGTTATCAGTGCTACCTAAATGTGTTGGATGTAAGTAGTTCCAATCTGTTACGGTACGAAGAAAGAAATAAAGAATATTTCAGGAGATTAGCTCCGGTGATATAAAGTTTGGCTCTAATGGCTTATAAGAATGTGCAATAATATAGAAATGTTTGTTTTTAAGCAAAAATGAAATGCTTTTCTGCAAATGCTTGTTTCTAGCTGAAATATCCGGTTGTTACGTGATATAATTAGATTGGTTGGGGGGTTGTGCGACATTTGGGAATGATAAATCTTATCTCTTCGTGCTGTATGTTGTTCTTAAAGACAATAATATACCAGTTTCTTAAGGATACTAATCGCGTGTGGTGATATTTGGCAAGTTGCATTTGGCAAGTTGCGGTTGCATTTGTGAAGTGCAACCGCTCTCGCTATACTGCTCTCGCGACTGAAAGACCCCTGGTTGACGATTTCTGAACTTTTAAGTCACTTGGTACTATACCTTCATGATAAACCACGTAATTGAACTAATAGCTCATATATCGCACAATGTGTAGTCAGACGTCACAATGGGCCAGGGTTGATTAAATATTCATGAGAGCCAAAGGTGCGGAAAGGCTGCAGGACGTGTGATCCTAATTAGGTACTTATAAGCCATTACAAAGCTACATACTTCATTGCATGATTTTCTTGAACTGTGGCGACGCGACGTTCTCACGTCAGTGTGCACCTGTGCAGTCGACAGTGGTTAGATAATGCCATTACACCTCCAAAGTGCTGGAAGTGCCTAAGAGAGCTTCGCTTTAAGAATTTGAGAAGGCTGACTTGAAACACCGCACATGATGTGTACAATATGCATGTATGCATTTACAAATTACGACATGTCCACGATTTCGGATCTTTGCGTGACTGCACATAACATCGGTCTTACGTTGAGGTAAGACGTTCACTTGACGGCTTATACAGGGTGTCAGCGAACACTTTTAAAAGTTTTTGAGAGTTGCCTGTGTCAGATAGCACAATTCTAGTTCGTGAGCTGGTCTACTCGAAGAGGCGGACATTACTTGCGCAAAGAATTGAAATGCATAATCGAATAATTAACAAAAACGCACTAATTGATTATGACTAACTATCTTATGGCCCATATTTCAATTTACAAATTTTAGCCATGGTTTTCGCAAGGCGGATTCACTTGGAACGAATTCTCAGGATGACACCAGTTTCGAGATATTATTTCCCGTACTTTGCGGAGAAATGTATTCGCGTTTCAGTTATTTTCTTAAGAAAACGTCGTTTTATGCACTGTAGCACAAAAGGAGTCACTGACTCCTGTGTCCTGCTTTTAGAGGGTATGACAAACTCACGCAGTGAAAACCCTAAAAGAGGGCTATTATAGTTCTTATTGGCCGACCGACGACAAGGATTATTACGTCAGTCGTTTTAAACTATACAGTTAGTTGACAACGCCACTTTCTCGGGAAAACCTGGCAGTTCTCTTCGAGATCAATATTCTTATGGACGATCCTTACATGTTCCCAGATCTACCCTGCGAAGTAATCTATGAAACAGTTCGTGGTAAATGCGACGTGGCGCAGACCCATTAGTATATATGAAAGATTGACCATTCTGTAACAACCTGACAGGTAACCTCTATCACAGGCAAACGTGCTTCTTCGCATGTTTCTAAGAGCCTATAATGGAATTCCATTAGCGGCTCCGACAGCCTTGCACTAGAGGAACTCTACAGCAGCTTCGGCTTAGGTCAGTGCAATGCGCTAGAAAAACCACAGCGGTTATCACTACATTCGCGTTTTGCAGTCTCAAATCAGCTCTCGTGATTTTTTTTTTGACGCGGAAGTGAGCCGTCGTGCGCGTGACTGCGCTCACCGGGATACTCAACCGAAGTCCAGATTACCAGCCGTGCAGTAACTGTGAACTACTCTGCAACTGGGCTGTCAAAATTGTCAGGTTAGAGACATTTTGTGCACAGTATATATCGCGTGCGCTTTCTAGATACCTTTACAGGTAAACAAGTGGTTAGTTACATGATTATCTAACTAGTTCTCAGCCCTTCTAACAACTGTGTGCATGAATGACTGCCTTCCTGTAGGACTACCTTTATTATGGTTTTCTGCATGGCAAGCGATGGTTGATGGCCGTTAAACTCTGTAGGCCTTGTCAGGAAGCACTTGGCGACGACTTTGAACAGCAGCTGCACCTCATCTAGCGTCGACATACTTTGCGGCGGAGGTAACAAAGCGCACGTTACAGCGTCAGCTCTATGTTACACAAATTGCGAGATTTACGGAAGCATTCGTTGCGCAGGCCAGGAAGAGATTGTGTGAAAGTGCGCCGGCCACAGCCAGCTGTAGCTGCTGCTCGCCAACTGGAATTCTACGTGCTATGCTATCTAACTTTGCGTGCGTGCTATCCTACTTACCTTTGCGTACACGCTCTCTACTGTGAACGTTTGCTTGCGCTTTTGTTTCCTTATCTGAGTTTTTTTTTTCGCGTTATGAGAGGTCCTTACACTGTCATCTAGTTTGTTTTATATGACATCACTTATCAGCCAATCGCTGTCAACCACGAACGACAGTAGTGGTCCCGGCAGATTTCTTGACAAAGCCCATAGGGAAATCACGAAGAGCCATCAATCCCGACTGACCTCATTTTTGCTCGCATAGACGACAGATGCCCGCTTGTCGCGCGAGAAGTGGCAAGGCAATAAACCACTGGGTCCTTTCTTGCCCCTGACACAAAGCCGTATACCCTGCCTTGACATATTGCTTTGCGCGTGGCCGAGAGTAGAAGGAGCGAATAGAAAAAAAGAGAAATTGAAGCCAGGTCGTATAGGACGTTGGTACGTTGCTCAGCCTCAGAGAGACAGAATCGAGATAAATTGATACTACCAAAGAGAGATAGAAAAAGGAGAGCGACGTTGCGCTTACACACAAACATTTACTGCACGTTTGTAAACGGTAACTGAGACCCGTCGTCATAAGGAATGGAAGGAGAGGTGCTGTTGCTCTCTACACAATCGAAACCAGCCGCCTCTGCGAAAGAATACTTGCCTCTGAATATCTTCGTTTCGTGCCCTTTGCACGTGGTGGTCAGGGGAAAGGGCTGAATTTCATCGTAGTAGGAGCTGAGAAGGCGTTCGGTACTCTTATATGTGCAAAAGTAGCATATATGTATATTTTCCAATAGTGTTAGATAATCGTAGGAATTCCTAAAACACACTCCAAGCGCCAGGTAACGTCCAGGAGTTAACAATAACAGTAACAGTTGAAAAGAACATGACGTAAGCGCAATGTAATATGCGGCTCACTTGATAACATTACAATATGCTTGAAGTGCGCAAGAAGGTTGCGTTCAGAACAATCCGTGTGGGTGCTGCATTGACACTAGCTACAGCTTGTTCTTCGGCTTCGGACCGTCGGTCGGCCTTCGGCACGACTTTCCCCGTCTTCCCTGGCCCAGTTGCTCTCACCGACCTACCGCACTTTTTGTGGGGTTATCTCGAACTGCGCTGATCAACACACAATGAACTTGCTTTTTTAAAGTGGAGGTACGTTCAAGCCGCCCAACTGAATACCATCTGTGGATCCATAGTCCACATCATAACTCTCTGCTGGAGTTCAGGGTACATAAAATAATAAATATGTGCAGGTGGACAGAAAATATTGCACTATCTGTGAGTTCGTGCCGAAAAGCATTCTTCGGCATCTGACGAAGCCAGCGCTTACGGTACAGAAGGATACGCTGGAGGAGTGCTGTCTGTTTAGACCGGTAATAGAATGCCAAGATATTCACCCAGCCATGACCGTAGGGTACGTAAACCTCCCAAAAGCCCTGGGGTTCAAATCTGAGGACTGCGTTAACTGGTCAGTGGTGAAGACCATAAAAAAAAAACGCTTTCAGTATTGGTTGGAAAAAAGCAGGAAAGAGATGGAGTCAAATTCGTTACCAGCATAGTCAACCTTACAGTATAGAGACAGATATTTTAATTAAGAGAAAGAACATGTAGAAAAGACATGCAAACTGCTAGACTGCAATACGTGTAGTAAAACTTGATTAGCTCAACCAGGCTATTTGTCGCCAGGCCGTTTCACTGAGGATGCCAATAAATCGCTCATACAAAGTGGTGGAGCATGCTGAGCATCGTCAAAGCAGCCGAATCAAATACCGTTCGCCTAGTGCGATATTTCGCACTCATGACGATTCAGGCAGCAGATTCGCCAAACGTGGGCGTATTGGCAGGCACAAGAGCACATATGGACGCGCATGCCCGATGCTATGTCTCGACCCCAAGCGCTTGCTTCCTCAGAGGGCGCAAGAATACAGCTTGACACGTGTTCGCTAATCCAACGAAATATAATAGGGTTCACCCGGATCATGCTGCAGGGCAAAGCTTTAAAACAATTTTTGAATGCCAGGAACTCAAACCCCGTGTTTTCTAATCGTTTTTGGGGGGGAGAAAATGACGTTTCCAAAGCTGTGGAAACGCCTATGTGGAGTAGAATTCCTGTCAATTCAGCAGCATACATTACGAAGCTTAGACCTTTGTTGTAGGGTAGACGCGTCACAATTTGTCACAAAAGTTCAAAAATGACGTCGTAGGATTTCACTTAAATGCTGCACGGGAACGGAAGACCATGACATGGTTTCATCGTTAGGTGTTAAACGACAAAAACACACCCTACATGCACTCCACCAACTGGGTGCCAGTGCACGAACACTTAGGCACATCAAGGAACGCAAGACTACAGAAAACCAGGATAGTTCCCAGGAGCTTCCACGGAATAGTCAACAGCGGTCCCTTCCAAGCTAGATGGAAGGCATGATTTGGGCCATGCCATTGTGTTCGAAATTATTTTGTGAAACCTTGAAATCTGGCCTTAGTTGGACTTTCAGCCAAGCGAGTGAATCCAGTTTTACATAATGTGATGTCAAAACATTTATTTAAAAATGTTACACCAAGAGTAATTTACAGGAATTCGGGAGGCTCCACAATTAGACAGTCTCTATGGTGCCTGCATGCGCTCTTACCATGACAGATCGCTCTGGTTTTGCCACAACAGCTTTCTGAAGGAGCAGGTTTCAACACTTCGTCTGTAATTAAACGAAATTTAGCATTTCAGATAATCAAAAAGGAAGAGAGTTCCTTGAAATCAGCTACACCTTTTAACCATTCAAAGTTGCCTGTGAGCGTGCACTTTCTACTATATTATGCAGATTAGTTTAAGAAACATTTAGCTTCTTTTAGTTCCACACTGCGGCAGACTTCCCGCTGCTGTCAATTTCGCATCTCTCACTCTCTCTCTCTCTTCATTAAACACGCATGTAACGTCATGCTTATTACAGCACTGAAACTCCGCTTACTGCTGGAAGCTGTACATATTGTTCCTCTTTTGCCTAGATACTAAGAGCTGTATTTACTATAAGGGTTTGAAAACGGCCTTTGTTGAAGTACCGACTTTGTCTCAAACAGTTGACCCTCCTTAATTCGACTTCGGTTAACACTTCTTTTTGCTTAATTCGAACGCACTAGGAAGTCCCGACGAGAAACCATACATTGCTATGGAATGAAAGCTCGTCTTGCGCGAACGCGAAAGCATGCCACATCGGTCAAGTCGAGCCCCTCCAGCGTCCCCCCATTTGCGCAGCAGCTGCTAAGACTTGAAAAACAAGAAATTCCGCAGACGGCGCAACTGCTTTTATATGTGTGAAGCAGTTTTGCTTTGCTTTTCCTTTACTATTATTTGTAGAAATCCAGAACTGTGCTTTTGCTTTCAGTTCACCATTGAGGCAGTGCTTAAAGATGTCGGTGCTCGTTTCAGATAATTCTACAAAATGTTGCCGTACCGCAGGGGTCGAATTAGGTAGATTCAACAATATTGTCCTGAAAATACGTCTGCGATTTACTCGTCCGCTTGCTACGTGCTGCATTGCACAAGCAACATTGCTGATGAAGTCACAGTGCAATCTTTCTTATTTTTCAAATGATAGGAAAAGCCGAGTAGTCGCAGCAGTTTGTCGCAGCAAGTGGAAAACATTGACAAAGAGCTGTATTACGCTGAATGGCGTGGGTATAGTTTTCCATAGTGTCAGTTTCACTAAGCAGTTGCAGTGTTGCGCGAAGTAAATTCGGGTGCTTTGTCATATGTTGTTGTGGTCCGTACACGCGAACCTGCAGCCGTTACTTCAATTTTTGAAGATATGGTGAATTTTCGCATGGTGATCATTTTATCTTCACAGTTGAAGGGCCTCAAGAAAAGTTCTGCAATACTCCTCACCAAAGCTGGTATTTCAGTACGCATGAAATATACTGCTGCCATCACAAACAAGCTGGATCTAGGGGAAACCGCAGTTGCATAGCATGTACTGAGTCGGTGATAATCGGCTGCTTCAGTTAAAATGTTATTTACATGCTTTTTGGTCGTTTTTTTTTCGATAAGCCAGTGAACATGCTCTGGGGCCGAATTCACAAAGCTTTTCATCAGTAATTGCTTTCTGATATTGGCTTACCGCGTTCGTTAATTATATAGTCCAGTTTCACTATTGGCTGGAATGCGCTCTCACGAACAATTCTAACGTATGAGCTTCTTCTCAATACGGGCCCTGATTTTTTGCTAAGAAATGTTTTTTTTTTCAACATCCCTACTCCAGAGTTTAGGTAGGATGAAAGGAGTTACTAGAAACCCACCACGCCAGCAGTTTTCCTGCCGCGGCTAACCACATGGAGCCAATTAAAGCAGTCTGTGGGAGCAACCCCTAACCAAACCTTTTTCAGGTCGCTGCTGCTGCTTTTAGTCTCATCCTCTCCTTTTTGGGAAAGAAAATAAAACGAATGAATCAATTAGAAAAGTAGAACATCTATTCCTCCACCGGCGCTGACGACTTTCTCTTGGTCCTGTTTTCATAGGTCTCAATACTTTTTATCTTTTACATTTACTTATTTCACTCCTTCGCTCCAAAGACGCTCATAGGCGAGGCTCGTAACCCAAGTCAAGCGCAGACCGAGACGAAAGTAATTGGACACTTGAGCAGGTAGCGTCCAGGACAATTATCAACGTGTTGATTTTTGGCAATTTTGATTTTTTTCTTTCAGTTGCTGCCATCAAACCTTTCACAAGAGCTTGTGCGTCAGTGCTACGCAAGTGATTTTTGTCTCCATTGAAAACGCATAGGCTGTCCCAAGGCCTTAGAATATCTTCAGTTCTTTAGCTTTTTCTGAAAACATGCGCCACTCCCCTTATCGACCATACGTCTGCTCTTTCTCTGTCACATATGATCGATGCCTGTTTTTTTTTTTGTCTGTCACAGGAAAAGTATGTCACCTGCCTGTAGAAAATGGTGAGAAAAATATCAAGTGCGTGGGATCCTGAAGGAAAAGTAACGTATTTCAATATCTCGCGCCCACTTAAGAAAAGTAGAACCTAAGCAAGAGCAATAAACAATGTTTCTCTTTACAACTATAGTTCAATATGATGAGAAATCTAGAGCCGAAAACACCCAATCAGCAATCATTCCAGAAGAAGAAATTGAGCGCGTCGAGTCCGAGAATGGAGAAAATAAACCCAGAGCCTTGTGAGCCATGTCAAGATGGAAGAAGAAGCACATTGAGAAAACTAGCAGTGGAACGGAAATGGAAGCAGTCACGTAAAAGCATAAGAAGTTAACTTCTTAGCATATAGAAAGCGTATAAAAGGCGCCCGTTACCGAGGTTCGCATACGTGTTATAGTTACCCTTTCACTCGACCAATCAGCAACATTGTTTGCACCTTCAACCGAAATTGCGAAATTCCACAAGAAACAAACACTGACAAGGCTATGAAAAGGTAATGCATTTTCGGTATACATGTGTGCAATGCCCATATGTATAACAGATATATTCTTTTTAAATAGTTTCCAGTGACCTAATTGCACCGTGATAGAAAATATGACAAGTGTACGGAATTCATCCGTTACACCTGAGCTTGTGTTAATTATTTCTTGAAATTTAAAAAAAGGCGTTTTAATATTTGAAATCAGTAATGCGAGCTTATTTTGTTTATTTGGAACAGAAAATTTAAATTATTAATTTTCACGTGGTCTATTGGCGATACTTTAGATGGCTCTTCTACTAACGAGTAAATTTAGCTACAGCTGTGCCGCAATGAAACACATTAATATACACCAATCAGAACAGTAAAATCAGACGGCTGCGGTCGAGTTATGCGTACTTCAAGTCTTAGTTTACTTGTTCCAACTTCGTCTAAATAGGACCTGATAGGGCAAGACAAGCGCCTTTGAATGATTATATTTTTTTTCTATTTTTAAATATAAACTGCATTTAGGGAAAGGAGAGTGTCCTATTGTGGCTGCGGCTACTCCTCTTCTGGAACATGATAGCTGTGTGCATAATGCTCATAGTACGGAAATATATATATATATATACATGTGTGTTCGTGTTTCTGTGGCTCTTGTGTCCATGTAAGCGGACGTTGTGCTTGTAATGTATCACTCAGGAATACGTGATTTGCAACTGCTCAAGAAAATTATTATTGCTACACGCGTGTTTTATTTGGTCGAGCTACCGGCCTATCTGACCTACTGTGATTAGAACGCTCTTCCGGTGCAACCAAACAATCGCACACCTTCTTTGTCAGTACCCTCGTTTTAACCCGCAGAGAGCAGCTTTCTCAGACAGCCATGATAGATCAACTGGACAAACGCCCAATAACGCAAATAAACATCCTTGGAAACTGGCCTACACGAACAACAGCGCGAGCCGCCCTGAAGGCACTGCTGCGTTATTTAAAAGACACCGGACTCAGTGACAAATTGTGACTCTACACTGTGTGACGTAGGATGGGACGTTGACACTGTACAACACTAGAACGCCTTCGCAGACTGCAGCGTGACAATGCCTACAGAAACAGTTCTGTTCTGTGTGTGTGTACGATTTTCTTTTCTTTCCCTTTTCCCCTTTTTTATACTTATTTTTTTCTCTGTCCTGTCGAATCCCTTTGCCCCTCCCCCGGTACAGGGTAGCCAACCGGAAATAATCTCTGGTTAACCTCCCTGTCTTTCCTTTACCTTTTTTCTCTCTCTTGAACGAGGCGCAGCTGGTTCCATCACGCGAGCAACGAGGTGGAAGAGCGAACTAGGCTTCCGCTGTGAATCCAACCGGTCAGCGCTGCAATCGCTGCTGTAAATATAATATGTAAATACTTTCTCGTTTAATTGACTCACCCCTTCGCGTAACAATAATTTGTCAATACTCATGTTGTGTGAACTTTCGTATTGTGTGAACATTTACGTTTAGTATGCGCAAACTTTGCGCGCGCGAATGTCAGTGTGCTTTTTTTTTTCTATCATTCACCTTCATTACACTCGGAGCCCGCCTCCGAACACTCCTTTGCACTGCGCACCCTGACCTAGAAAGTGTCTCAAGGCACAGCTTCGCTCTGTTCGGGTGGCTTCCTCGTCAAGTTACATTGTCTGCGCAAGCAAGCTTCAACATTTCATTTGGATGAACAACACCGGCAAACGACGCGCAATCGCGGCACCCGCCGGTGTGTTCTGTTTGCTTTTCCGTTTGAGAGATCTTTTATTCTCTCTCCATGCAGCCACTCGGGCGTTTGTTTCAGGGGAGCAATAGACGGCGTATGCTAGGTCAGAGACCTAAGAACAGGGCTGTGAATGATAAAGTCATGATTGAAGGTTAAGTGAAATTAATAAAGTAGCATTAAAACGCAACAGAAATCACAAAACGAAACAATGAAAGCAACAATTAAAGAGCTTTAAAAGACGTGAGTTTGCTCTCCGGGCTTTTTTGTGTTTGTTTTGCGTGTCACAAACGCTACGCCTCGTACATTAAAAAGAAAGACAGACAGAAAGAAAGAAAGAAGTAAAGAAAGAAAGGACAGAAAGAAGAGAACGTGTTCGTCTTCTCAACAGAAATGATGTAAGGCGCTTTAATGTTGTTCGCGACGATGATGCAAGCTTTTAAAGTAAACTGCATCAGGCATCCTCGAGTGCAAAATAAGAGCTCGCTTGATCACAAGCTGCTCACGCTTTATTATTATATCCTTTGTTTTCATTCATTCATGCGTATTTCTCAAGGAGCTATTCTATGCCCTTTTTGAACATTCTGCCTGTCCTGTCACCTTCTTTCACAAAAAAAAAAATATCAGAATGCCTCAACGGATTGCGACAACTCCAAAGGGAACCAGAAACCTATTGACTGTCACAGGGGCATTTTAACACCCAGCTTCTTTCAAGGATCGGCTTGCATGTAACAAGCGCTGCGTTGAAGACGGCGTTGTCCGCGTCACCTCAAGCAATATTATATGTCGCGTTTTTTCTTTCATTAACTTTTGCTATTTTTTTTTGCACAGCCGTCTGAAATGGAACTGCTCATAAACACAACAGCAGAGCGAATAAAGGGTCTATACTAAAAAAAGATTGCGAAGCTTGCACTGGAGGCGCAATGCTAAAGAGACAGCAGAGCTGATGGGCACCTAGCTAGTCCTGGCTTTTGGGCTAGGCTAAGCACTGCCAAGTCATTCCCTGCATTTTCTGAAATTTATTGATCGGCTATCGATTAGGTATTGATTGGCTATTGATTGGCTATCGCAAACTATTGGCCACGTTTTTGGGCTAGGTTAAGAACTACCAAGTCATCCCTAGCATTTTCCAGAATTTATTGATTATTGAATAATTATTGATTAGCTATTGATTGGCTATCGATTAGCTTTCGATGACTGACTAAGCTTAAGTAGTCCCAACCAAGCTTACCTAAACTTAACCAGGCTCAGCTTCGCTATCAGAGGGGTGTGTGCCATTGCGCTTGGACCCTTTCTGCACTGCCGCCAGGATCGCCCCACATTTTCTGTTTACGACAGACACATTACGCTCGGCATAAACAGCTCCGCTGTTAAAAGTTAAATTCTGTTGTTTTACGAGCCGAAACCACGATATGATTACGAGGCACTGCACGGAGTGTGGGACTCCGTAAAAAATTTGTTCTTTAATGTGCATCCAATGCACGGTACACGGTTGTTATTGCCTTTGGCCCTCATCGAAATGCGACTGCCGAGAGCTATCCGGCACACACGGATTCTATCCCTCACGCACGGTCTTGGCAGCGCAACGCCAAACCACTAAGCCACCACTGCAAGTAGAGAGTCGATATTTATACATAAAGAGACGTCGCCCAATCATCGCCGTGTGTTCAATCTCTCCGCAGAACCCTTCGACCATTGGTGAAAGTTCAATATATCCACACGCCATTCGTCATCACCGCGCATTCCTTTCTTCATCTTTTACATTAGCTCAAATTTCTGCTTCTATAGGAACAATCTGTCCTACCTTTCATCTCCTTAGACGAGGACTCGACCAAAACCTCCAAGCGTGGTTCTAGGTTGATCCAGGCTCTCCAAGATGGACGCAATAAAAGTGATATGTAGGGGAAAGAAAGTCGCATTTTCGCCCCAAAGGCAGAGTATCGATTGCGATAACAAATTAGTAGACCGTTATACGAAGTAAGGATAGTAGTTTTATCGGCCGTACAATCTCGTAAACCTTCGCTTACTAACTATATTAACAAGCATCGCGTCAAGCGCGCGCAGGCAAACAGAAACACATCTCAATCGATGAGCGCGGACACATGCTGTCAGAACGTTGGCTTGAAGAAGAGCAGAGATCAACAGCGAGCGAATTGACCTCCGCGCTGCCTCTCGCTTCAACGTGAACTGGGCGGCCAGAAGACAGCGTGCACGAAGTTATGAGGCCTCGGCACACCTAGACTCTGTACACATCGCAGATCGCTTTCAAGACAGCGCTCACGCGGCCGCGCTCAGCCGCGTAATACGCAGCCGCCGTCTGAGTACAACACCCCTCTCCCTCCCTCCTCCTCGGTGTCTAGCGCGCGCTGGAAGATGACGTGCTTCCTGCCCACCTTCGCCCCTTGCGCACGCAAGATCAACCCAGCATCAACGGCTCACCCTCGAACCCTTTCACTCGCACATAGAGCATACGGCGCACGGCTACGGTGTTAGCGCACTTGGACTTAATACGGAACATCACGCCCACGCCGGCGGCGGCAATGACGATGGCGGACATGCACCTGAAGTGTCCATAATAGTGCTATCGCGATAAAAAGCAATTCTGAACACATCATACAGATCATTATTTGAATGTGCGACGCAGCATATAATTTAAGGTGGTTAATTAATAAATCCTATCCCACTAAAAAAGTAAAAATAAAGCAAGTTGGTGACTCTTCCTTGACGGAAAATGGAAGTGCACTCCACCTTTTATTCTTCTTTATTTTACTTTTAACTATGGCACGGAACTCACTTATTGAATGTAGCATTCCGAGTTCTTGTGCATATATGCACAGACATGACATTACACAGGCGCGTGTTTTAAGAAAAGGACAGAATATTGTGAGCGCATCTAACTTAAAGCTTATTGCTTGATATATTGCTGGGAACCGATACATTCATTAGGCGACAGGAATTGTCACTAGTCAATTAATTATTTTATTAAAGGAATATTTATTGTCATGCAAATGTTTCCCAAACGCACTCAAACAGACGCCAAGCTCAACGTTTTAAGTACGAAGCACTTTAGGGGCCCGGGCTGTCGGCGGCGTCCGTCGAGTGTGATCAGTCGTGATCACGCTCACAAACAAGTGCTCCAAACAGGGTCAAAATAAGTGCACAATTGATCGAAACCAGTTCAAAATAATATAACATGATTCAGAATAATTTATAAGACAGGAATAGTCAAGCATTAAGCGCATTAATTAGTAGAAACTAGTTAAAATCAGTTCCGGAACGCCAGACTGGTACAAGCGCAGCGCAAGAGAGGGCGCCACCACCCCACAAGCACTCGATTTCTCCTTCCTCTAGTGCTACTCCTACACCGGCGCATCACTGCTTCGCACTTTCCCAGGGGCGCTATAACGTAACATGATTCCAAACTATTTTGATTCCAAACTCCTGACGTCAAATTTACGTAACCACCGACGCAAGCATCGGGCAGTGACCCGCAGCGTTGTCTGAACAACCCAATCAAACATTCTGCTCGTTTATAGGAGGTCACCTTTGTTCGCTTTCAAAACCAATAACATTGTCTATACTCAGCGGTTTTTCTTATCTAATTGGCTGACAAGAGGCGAGGAGCACGCTATAGTGGAGAGGGTTTCGATGGGGTCGAGCCAGCACAGTGAAAATAGATCTCTGCATGAAGAGGGTGGTGCCGTCTTCTCCGATTGGCTCGCTTCGCCTTACTTAGCTTGCGGTGGCTGGTCGAAAATCGCTGCAGCGTGCAACGGAAGGATAAGAAAGCCGCTAAAACGAATCCTCAGCAAGGAAGAGTTGGCAGAGCGATGTCTTATGCCTGCCGAAAGGGCTCGATAACGTTTTACTGCCACGCAAAAAAGGTTTATAATGCGCAAATAAATACATGCTCACCGACAGGTGCGAGTAGCGAGGGCCTGAGCGATCGGCGGGCAGCCATCTTCTATTCCTTTCGGATCGGGGCAGTCTGTGGCTATTCAGAAAAATTTTCGGTTTTGTTCGGCATATTAATGCTTTTTTTTTTCGCGTACACGTCACTTTGACGTGGTGAATTTTCGCGGTTTTGTGAGGTCGCGTGACAGGCGAAGTGTGCATAGCCAGAAAACATTAGACCAATAGCAGAGGGCTAATGGTGAAAAGGCGTCGAATCAGGAATGATTATTTTTCTTTTGTGCGGTTTAATCATGCATAATCAGTGTGTACACGTTATATCAGATGGCGAGCTATCGCGGTTCTCGTGACGTCGCGTGACAGACAGGCGAAGTTGGAAGCGGCCCGAACATGTTTTGACCAATCGTGGAGGCTGATTGCAGAAATTGGAATCAAAATAGTTTGGAATCATTTTACGTCATAGTGCCCCAGATTTCACTTTATAGTTGAGCTGCATTAGAGCTGGATTTGAACTACACAAGCGCAGGATTTAAGCAGAATTGGAACTACATTAGGCGCTCGATTTGAGCAGGATTTGAGCTGGATTTGAGCTGCATTTGAGGTACATTCTGCAACTGCACGGAGTTGCCACAAATCGTCCAACCACAGCCGAACCCAACGGTTGCGCGCTGCAACCGTTTCGTGCGACTTTCGCGCCACGCGCCGTTTCGCTTCTCTTTCGTCCGTCTGCTGAGAACTTCGAGCCTATTTTTTTTTTTCATTTTCTTTTCGTCTCTCCAATGTTCCCTGCAGCCTTAATAACTGAAGTGTACAAACGAGTCAAACAGTTCTGTGCGTACAAATCCACTGATAAACTACATCACGGTTAGAGGGCAGATAGCGAGATGGAGACATTGGCCCTGACTCATGGTTCTTTGACGATACCAAAAGGATGGGCAATGTGTGGACGTAAGCCGATTAAGCACACAAGTCGTAAATTACCGTGTCGCCTTTTCTATCTCCGTCCTTCGCAATTACTAAGCGGACGCAGCCGGGCCGCATACCATTTTCTTGTTCACATGGATACTTAATGCGCAGGTTCTGGTTCTATACAGGAACTTAGCATTTGGTAAATAATGTTTTATTTTTTGTGATTGCGCTATTGTGTCTGCATAGAGCGCTCAGAAAAACAAAATTATTTTGTAATGCCTCCCCCTTGCAATTATTTGAAGACGTCATTAGAATAATTGTACATAGCTGAAAAGTATAAACACGCTACGTGCTACAACTCAGGAATTATTGCAATGAATATTTCAGTCAGACTATTTTTTGGAATGGGTCTTGTACAGGCGAATGTTCGTGGGCGGTGAGTGAGTAAGTGAAACAACTATATTCGATCCGCAACTAGACGCGAGTAAACTCAACGTCACCTGGCTTGGACCACTCGGGACCATCAGGTCCAACCTGAAGGCCCTCTCACGGGCCCTCTGGTGCCAATTATTTCGTGCTAGCAAGATATATTATGCAGGGTACATATAAAATGTCGATATAGTAGCGTTACGAAATATGGAAAAGAAGATTTAAATGTAGATGGTGTATCGAATGAACTACTACTACAAAAGAAAAAGAACACAATTGGAGTTGTACACGATGGGTTAGCAGGAGTAGCAGGAATGAATAAACCTATATTGAAACAGTGATTTATCACTCGTTTAGGGAGGCTTCCTTATTCCAGGAGCCCTCTGGCCTAGACCCCCCGCCAGGCCCGGGCGACGATTTGGCGCTGGTGAAGCCGGTCCAGCTTGGAGATCGCGCCATCCCACGTTTCATTGAGGAGGTTTGGGTCTGCGTCTGCTGCTGCTGGTTGTGTCGCTGTGATGCTTGCTCAGGTGTTCTTGCATTACAGTAGGAGGTGTGCCAGGTTGTGTGGCACGTTGCAATGTGGACAGGTGTAGCTGTATAGCGTCGGTTGGAAATGATGCAGTAAGGTTCCGTGGGTGAAGTTATTGCCCTAAGTCGCCTGTAGTCGTTGCCTTCGTCTCTTGTTAGTTTGGTACGTGGGGGAGGGTCTGCCCTGCGTCGAAGCCGGTAGTGCTACACTAGTGCTTGGTAAGTAATTGGTATGGTTTATCTTTCCTCCGCTGATGTGGGTGGGTGGAACGTGTCTAAGCGTCATCTTCTGTCTACCTATAGTGGGGATCATGTTTTCAGTCGTAGTTGCTGCCGGGGTGAGCTATTGCTGTTGCCCTGCTGCTAAAGCCTGATGAGGGTGGGTGGAACGTGTCTCGTGCGGGGAGGCCCGGTTGACGCTTGTGTGGGCCGCGGTGTGTGCCGCTTCATCCCCCTCGAGTCCCTCGTGCCCCAGAACCCACATGATGCGGGTGCACGGGGGAGGAGTGTCGCCGTGTTTCATTATGCTGATCCCTTTGATAGAGATCCTGCCCTTCATGTAGTTGTGTGCTTCAATGGATAAAACGACGGTTTGTTAAGGAAGCAACTGGCAACGCTATTGCATTTATCAGCAAAGTTCGGGAATTAATATCTCGAAACTGGTGTCGCCCTGAGAATTCGTTCCAAGTGGATGCGCCTTGCAAACTACTCGACTAGAATTTGTAAATAGCAATATGGGCCATAAGGTACTTAGTTAAAAACTTAATTCGTGAATTTTCGTTAATCAGTCAATTATGCATTTCAATTTTTTGTGCAAGTAATCTCCGCCTCTTCGAGTAGACCAGCTCATGAACTATAATTGTGCTATCTGCACCAGGCAACCTTTACAAATGTTTGAAAGCGTTTGCAGAAACGCCCTGTATATAATTTGCAGCGACAAATTCAATGCCCTTGAACTCAATTTAAATTTCGTTATCAATTCAAACGGTTCTTACAAACGAAAATTGTTTTTCAGATCCAGTGCATGTGTGTGCAAGCACGAGTAGAAGCGCCGAGTGTTTCATGTAAAGCTTTGGTTGTTTAGAATTTTCCCACTAGGGACAATTGAAGAGCAGTGTATTGCTGTGATGTTGCAAGAGCTGTCATTATTGCATATTTCATTTCTAAGCAGTGCATGACGCAGAGCTAGCTACCATAATTTTGGCATTTACCAACAACCACTATGCTGCGCTATTATTAGCCTCGGGAACATGTTTTCACAGCGATGTATAAATAATATACCTGTGTGGAATGTGTCCAATCATATAAATGGTATGTTCATTGTGTCTACAAATGAGATAGTGTGTCCTTTTGCATTTTGCTTGTCTTTTTTAGGCGCGGAGATAATAGAAAATGACCTGCCGTGGCAGAGTTATGTGGCAAACGGCCATATCTCACACGTTGTAGGTCGTGAGATGGCTACAGTGGAAGACAATATTTTACTGCGATAGCTGCCGAGAACTACCTTACCTCTAATCGTTTTGAAGTGCACCGCTGGCGCCGGTTTCTGTTGCATCAGTCCAGAATACGTTTTGAGAAATTTACGAATAAGCAAAGAAAAAAATTCTCGTTGTCCCACGAGGATTTATAATTCGGACCAGCCGATTCCCAATGAAAAGCTCTATTTCGTAGCCCCTCTCCTTTTTCTTTCATGGTATTTATACAATGTCCAAAATGATGATATGCGCACTAACTATATGCAATATTTCAAGCACCAGATGGTCATAACCAATAGCACGAAAGCGAGCAGCTAGTACACACAAAGAGAACTAACACCGTAAAAAGCAACACACCACCCCACTAAAACCATAAAGGAGGCCCTAAACACCCAATCAAAACTGGAAATTTATCGCCTGACAATAACCTTGATCATATATATCCTTCAGATGCACAATCATCTGAGTGAAAGGTAGTTTTGAGTAAGCAACTTTTTCGACATTTCGTGTTATCCACAAGCTATGCAGAGCGATGTGTAAAAACAAGTCAAATGGTGCGTCAACACACTGTGTAACAAAATATCGGATACTGTGAGAATTTACATCAAAACTCTATCCACATAGTGTGATGTTCTCCATAGAAGTTTTCCACTCCACCGATTCTCAAGCCTGGGGAGAACACCGCACCTGGAGAGCTCCGTCATGCCAGCAGCTGCAATGAGGGTCTGACGCCAATCGGCTTCTGCAGCTGTGTGCTGGACAGAGCTGACATCAGCGCCTCTTTCGTATTTAACACCTCAGCTTCCCAGTTGCAGAGGCTATCTCAAATTAGTTTATTTTCTTTCTTTCTTCTATATGAAATAAAAGCTATCACGCACGTCTTCTTAGTTTTTATTAGTATTCTTCTATAGCTCGGCACGATAGGTAGGAGGAGGAATAAAAAGCCGTGTCTCTCCACGTAACCACCATTCCGCGTTGTATTTCGCCAGCTATTCTATCACTGCCTCGCATTACGGGCGAGATTTCAATTTTTTTAAATAAAATCCATGGAGGGAACAAAGTGAACCGAAACGGGCACCACACAAGCAAATCAGAGGGTTTAGAGGGCAGCAGCGGATACACAGCCATGGCTATGAGTATACGGCTTGCAATTAGAGGGCCATTTTGCGATCAAAGCAGCCAGAGCCGAGGTGCCCCGAGTTGTCCTCTCGGGATTCGTGCCATTGTGCGCTCAATTGCACAGCGTGCTAGTTTCTACATGTTCCAGAGAAGCTCCTGTTTTGTGGCGCTATTGGAAGCCATTTTATTGCTCCACTCCTGCTATACCGTTACCTTGTCGTTCGGTTAGTGGCGTCATCTTCTGTATACCGTATAGTGATGATCATGTTTTCTGTCATAGTCGTTGTCGGGGTGAGCTATTGATGTTGCCCTGCTGCTAAAGCCTTTCATTCGCTAGCCAGCACACCACTCTTGGGCGGCGCGGACTTCTAGGAATGCGCTGTCGCAGAGGGCATCATAACGGGTGGAAAACTACACTTCCGTGCCTACCATGCTTCGTTATTGTTTTGCTAGAACTCGTAAGTGTTCTTGCTTGCTTTGTGTTTACCGTTCACCGTTGGCCCATAAAGTGGTTCGTGTTCTCTTCTCCGTGTGTCATATGAGGCTTTCTTTTTCTTTTCTTTTTTCTTGCCCTTATTGCTGACACGTATGCCTCGTTCCCCCAATAACGTATAATCATATGAGATTACATGAAAGCATGCAAGCTTTGTGCATGATCACATAAGATTATAAACACAAGTCATACGGTACATAGGAAAATCTTCAATAGGAGTAGGCGGGAACCAGCCTCCTTCACATCACTGAAAAAAAAAATTTACGAAAGGGTAAACATAGAAAAACATTATAAGCACAGAAGACAAAATACGACAAGAAACTGCGCGCACGAATACCAGGAAGGCATGTGTGCAGGCTACCTGTGTTAGCCTGCTTCCTTTAGTTTGTCGTATTGTGCACTGCGTCATAATAGTACCAGCACTACAAAGTCAAGAAGTCAAAGGGGCAGGCCCATTTTTTTAGACGGATACGCTAACTTTACTAAGGAAGTCAATTTTGATGCATCAAAATACTTCGTTCCTATTGAAGATATGCGTCACACTCGACCATGATGTTAGGCTGCTAAACATCATCACTAAGGATTTGATACGACCACCTTATAAAACTAACAGAGGCACCAGTGTTTCCACAGTTGGCGTACCTGTGGCAGAATGCTTTTGTAACTACTCGTTAGCTCAGTGTTCCATTGTGGAAGAAATCCGGCTAGCAACTGACCATCGAGGCCTCCTCTGCTTTTTCGTTGGTAATTTTCCTTTGGTAGCTACTTATTTCTATTCCTCTGGTACGTGCCACATGTGGTCGGTCTCCCGGAAGGACGAAAGGAAGGCTCTCCCCTACCGAGTCAGCCTTCTAATTAATTGACGCTGCTTGTTGGACCATGAGTCAAGGCAGAGGAAACTCGACACGGCTGCCCGGTGAGCCGAACTAGATCTCCTTCCTCGATGAAAGGCTCGTATTCCTTTTCTTCATAAATGGTCGATGAAGGGGGCAAATAATAAAAAATGGTATCATAGGAAGAAAAGTACGCTGACCCAACGCGCACATTGGCATTTGTGTGAGGGAACACTTTATACTGAAGGGGAAAATTAAAAGCTTCACAACAAACGGCAGCGCATAAAATTGTCGTTACTTTCATGCTACACAGCGTGTCCTTTGATGCAATGTTGATGTTTGTCTACGGAAAAAGTCACAACTTTATTCTCATGCAATTTTTAAATTTATGCGCTACCCCGCACGCAAACACCAAATCAAGCGAACGCACAGTGTGAGATGTCAACGCGGTGATGTCACTCGGACGTAGGCGACGTACAATGCTTGCCGCGGGAAGAATGGCAATGCCATATGTGTGCACAGAGTTCGATGCATATCCAGCCGCATTAACGCGATAGCGTTAAAGGCTCCGTGTCACTGAAAATTCGGTGTCGGCGTCGTTGTTCCTGAGGGAAAATTTCCGTATGTATTTAGGTTCATGTAATGCCACGCCTTGCTATATGGCATGCGGCATATGCGGGTCATGTTGCCAGACCATTCTATCACTAAAGTTGCTCATACCTTGTCTTACCGTCTTGGCAAAGTTATTTTGAGAATGAAAGCCCACAAATGTCATAAAGCAAAACACCGACTGCGCATGTCGTTTATGTTAAATCTTCTCAGACTGATATATTAAAAGTGCGAAACAACAACAGAAACTTGAAGATGATGTAATTTTCTTGGTGCGGCTGTGCACTACCTCTGGGATGAGCCCACGCAAGAGGCCGCGTTTCTTCCAGAAAGCTCGCCTTCGTACATAGCGTTCGGCGCCAGCTTTTCGCGGTAAACATTACGGTACATAAGCTGCACTTGCCGGGAAACGTGAGAAGCAGCCAGGGATATTTGAATGCTGTCACTTTCCACTCTGAAAGGTGAAGCTTAAGCGTCCTCCAAATAGTTAATGATTTTGAACCTGTTGTGGCACAGTGGCACACACGCATTCCGGAAGATTGTCCACGGATGAGCCTACACCCAGTGGCGCAAACCGAATGTCTAAATGCATGAAAATCAAGTAAATCAGTGAAAGCCTTAAATATAATGCGCTATCCAAAAGAGATTCTGGGTGCTTTATGTCAATGTTGAAGGTTCAGGTTTTATGTAGGAAATTTCTGGTGATTCAAATTCTTTCGATATACTGTATCAGGAAATTTTCGCTCTGCCGTTATCTGTCAAACCTCTTTCATGGCACTGCTGATAAAAGTGGGAATGTGGGCTCTTCTAAGTCAAAGTCTCGCGCCCGAAATAGACGCCAATTCAATCGCGCTGTAGTTCACTCGAACTCATAGATACTGAACCCCAAATCTACACTGCCACTGGAAAAAAACTAGCTGCGATTGGGAGGCCTCGTTTAGTGCAGATTTCTTTCTGCTACCGACCCTGCCGACGGTGTGAACGGGGACCAGCGGGACTAAACTGGCTGCAGTTGGTAGAATACGTTTACTGAAGCTTTCTATGTTAAGTCCGAAGGTACAGACGGTACAGACACGGTGGCTTGTAGCCAGTGGGACTAAATTGGATGCGGCTTGGAGGCCGCATTTCGTGAAGCTTTTTTGTGGCACCCTAAGATGTACACTGTGGCATGTCGATGTATTGATGCGATTCGCCTTTCAGCCTACTTGGAGCTTTCTTTTCGTTTTCTTTCATATATATATATTGACGCACCAAGGGACTCACTGTAAAGGCACGTGAAACACGTGGAGGTACTCGGAAGAGAGCGTCAGACACCAACCTGGTTCACTCATCTACTGGCTCTATGCATTGGCTCGTCGAGGACGTTCGCTTCGCAATGAAATATCGTTAAGTCATTATGCAAACAGGCAGGCGCAAGCAGCCGATAGTACTTCCGGTACAAGGTAGTCACACATGCGGAGCTTTTCGAAGCACTTTGCAGCTGTGCCTTCCTTCCTACCTTCTATACTTCCCACATGGACAACGCTCAAACCGCGGTTTCCCTCTTTTCTGTACCTTAGCTGTGATTAAACTTTACTGTGCCGCCTGTGCTTATGGATGGCGTTTACGAAGGCCTACTCATGCCTTATTGGAATGTCAGATACTCCTATCTGCACTCATGGCACTGTGAAGAAATGATCGAACAAATGTTGTGCTTTATTGCAATAGCAATTACATGGACACTCCAGGCGCATGTTTGCCGTCGGTGTCGCCATCGCCGTGATGCTCCATGTAAAGTTCAAGGGCGATAACACCGTCGCCGCGCGCCGTATGCTGTGTATCGATATGGTAATCAAAGCCTGTCACGATTCACTCGACGCCGGCCCTTATCGCCGCGCACACTCTGTACTCTTCTGTTCTCCTCTGCACTCTTAACACTCTTTCCCTTATTAACTTTAAATACGAGCACTGAATAAACCAAGGCGTCTTTTCCCTGGTAGGAACTGGCCCGTGCGTGTCATTCATAGATCAACGAAGAAACATGCTGTATGTGCGAGAGAAAGCGTGCGAGGGGAGCCGACGATCGCGGCTCAATCTCGCGGGCGCATGGGAGCAAAGCGGGAAGGAAGCTCGCCGTCTTCCGTCGCGCGCTGCGTTCCGCGGCTATAGGGGAGGGAGGGTTGGCGGCGTCGTACTCTCGCAGCAACTGCGTATGGCCGCGCGCACTATATCTTGAAAGCGATCTGCGTTGAGGGCAGAGTTTAGGCGCTTCCACGGCTCATACCTTTGTGCCTGCTGCGTTCTCGCCGCTCGGTTTGCGTTGAAGCGATAGACAGCACGATAGACAGGCTTCGATCACTGCGGCCACGCTTCCTTACACCAGATTTTTGACAGCGAGTTTTCGCGCTCATCGAGTGTGATGTGTGCATGTTTGCCTGTGCACGATGACACCATGCTTGTTAATTTAGTTAGTACACGAATGTTTGCAAGTTTATACGGCCAATAAAACTACTATCCTTGCTTCGTATAGCGGTCTAATAATTTGCTATCGAAATCGATGCTTCGCCTTTCGGGCGAAACTGCCACTTTAATTGTGATCAATTATGACATTGAGCACGACTTTCTTAGGAGTGCATTAAATCTATGAGAAAGCAGAACATTAGGACATTTTTGGAGACAAAGATTCTTGGACCATGGCCGCACACGCCGCAGGCTTACAAAGCGACGCGGGCATTGCTACGGTTCATGAAATCGGCGAGCCTCAGTGACCTATCGTTGTCGTGAAGTAATGGATAACCGCACGTGTACACATTCACGGTATCTTCCTCCTTCCTTCTCCGTTCTTTCACTTAACCCCTTCCTCACGCGTAAGGTAGCGAATCGGATGCGCGTCTGGTTGATCTCCCTACCTTTCCTTCCTTCTTTCACTCTTCCTCTTAGCTACGCTCTTTACAACGCACAAGCACATGTGCCTTTCTTTCCTTTCCAGATGAAATAAGCCCAGCCCTTGTGTACTTAATTTAGTCGGACAGCGAACTTATTTTGCGCTTTTATAGACGGCAGTTAAATCACTGCTACTTTTGCTCCTCGACCTCTTCTTTCACCCTCTTTGAACCAAATTGTTGTGCTTGCTTGACAGCTCGGGTGTACTTAAGTAACACTAAAAAGAAACACTACATAACTTTACTCTGATAAAGAAATATTTCAAAAGTGTATTCTGCCTTATTTTACTATAATATGTTTGTTATAAAATGCAATAAAGGTGAAAGTTCAATTTCCTGAACTTGAGTGGCTTTATTTCTATTGAAAAATGTTTTTTTTTTTTTTGCCTTGCTAATATAGCTTGAGTAATTTTTGGGGGGGTATCTGTTTAAACAAGGTGTCTGTGGCGTGTGACGCGCGATTTGGTCTCCATTTTCTTTTATTTGCTTTTTTTTTCCTTTTTGCTCTTGTTGAAGTTTGTCCGAACAGGCATCTTGACAAAAGACTCGAGAAAGAGCTGTGCTGTTATGGGCAGCGACGTAGTATGTATTCGGCAGAACACACCCATCAGGTCCTCTGATGGAGTACGGGTTCGAAGCTTTCCCACTAAGCTGTTAAACCTAAAAGAGTAAATCAAAAGCAGGCAGAGAAAAGTATGCTCGAAGCTAGCGTCCACAACGAGTTCAAGAGAACTGAGAATGTAAATTCATTGAGAACGTTTCGGAATAACACATGGACGGAATACTGCACGGACTGAGGCATACATATCTAAGTTAATCGCGGAAGACATGATAAATTGGCGAATTCTCGCTAATCGCAACCCATCACTCAAAAACGGAGCGAATAAACAACACCCTTAAAGAACTAAAAACTTAAGGCAAAATCAATATTCGCAAGAATACGGAGAGCGGAATACGGAGAACTATATGTGTCGAAAATTTCAAACGTGTGAGTTTAATTTGAAGGCGCCCAAGGAAAAAAAAAACGTCAACGAGAAAGTGGTTCGACACTCGTTAAAACGCATTGCAAAGGGTTGAAATTATTATGAAAGCGATAGTTTGTATATTTTCTATTATGACCAAAGCGGAGGAGAGGCTCCGCTTCGGTCGGTAGAGGAATAAATATTTGCAACCAGAACATTGCAACGCCTTTCTGAATTATTCGTAGTCGATGAAAGGAACGAATTTTGTTTAATTTGATGTGCTTAATTAGGCTCGTTAATCATACTAAGCTCTACAAAAGCTCACTGAGAAAGAAAGCTTCGCAGATGTAGAAAATCTTGCCCATCACAAAGAAAATTATTATGAAAACCATTTGGGTTTTGTTGCGAATTCGTGGTGGACTTTAAGACCAATATTTTTTTTTCTTTCATGAAACCCTCTCAACCATGAAAAATGTCCGCGGAACTATTTTGAAATATTTGTGCTTCTTTTATTACGTTTGAGTGCTTTCGCAAATACTAGTAGCAGGAATGCCTGCCGATTGTTTATGCAGAAAACTGGTAGTATCGTATTTGTTCTGCTCATTCCATTTTTTATAAGCTTAACATCACGTAAAAATATGCAACGAAGATGCATAATCACAAAGCAGCGCAAATTTATAATCACTGCGTTCTGATTCGCTGTAACTCTAGCTACAGTGCCGGTAGTTTGTGCGCGATCCTTTTCCTGCAAGAGACACATTAAAATCTTTATGAGTCGTAATTGAAAGCAACTAAATTGTGAACGCTCATGGTCTGGGACTGGCGGCAAAAAAAAGAAGAAAAGAATGGGGAAAAAAACGGCTTTCAGTAGCTCAAAGCTTTAAGTCTTGAAACGTGTAACCCTGCTCCAAGTAATTATATACAGATTGCTACTGATGAAAAATTGACTAAAAAGCAAATATAAAAGAAACCGTACGTTCAAGAATATTCATCTTGAAACTGCAGCGTGCACACAAGAAACAAGGAGAATAAGGCAAAGGTAACAGACAGGCGTCATGGCCTTATTGTCCTCAATTCTTGTGCGCGCGATGCAGTTTCAAGACGAATAGCTACCAAGTCGTCCAACTTTCATTACTTTTCAAGAATCTGCTGAGTACAGCATGAATCCGTAATTTTCAATATATGTGCAATACAGGCAATACCAACGAGAAAGCGCATGAATACTGCGTTAGCAACCTTTCTGCATTTTGGGTGCAATGGACGTGACAGTTGACACATATTTGTTATAACAACCAATCAATGAAGCAAATAATCAATCAATACTTTATTTACCGTGCCACGGAACAACCATGAGGTCGATCTGCTGGCGCAGGCAAACATAAGAAAGAATAGCAGTAAAAAAATGAATAAAAGTAACCTTGAAAAGAATAGTGTACATACAACAAGGAACGAGATGAAAGAAAAGGAGGAGAAGGGCAGTTGAACACTATGTGAAACTATGACACAACAACGCAAAGCTCGGAAAAGAAGAATGACGTAATAATATTCAATCAATCATTTATTCAATTTCATTTATTTATCGTGCCCAGGAATAACCATTAGGTCTAAGTGCTGGCGCACGCATACATGGAACAACAAGAAAAAAATAGAGCAGGGGAATATCAATAAAAACCAATAAAACATAATAATCTTGAAAGAAGAGTGTACAAACAACAAGACGCAAAATGCATACATAAGAAAAAAGGGAAGAAGGAACGTTGAACAACATGTGAAACTACGACACAACAACAAAAAGCTCAGAGCGGAACAATGACAGCGAGTTGTGAAAAATATCAAGGTCATGAAACTGGGCGTTATAAAGACTCTGTATTCTGTGGACGGTTGAGTGTTGGTGGTGACAGGCAGCAACATGGAAAGGTCTGTGTTCTCTGGTGATCTTGCGCGGAATACGAAACATGATACAACTGAGGAGTTCGGGGCACATGAGGATACCGTGAAGGAGTTTTAAAAGGAAAAGCAGGTCAGCGCGATTACGTCGGCAGCGAAGTATGGGCAATGGCAATAATCCAACAGTGCTAGAGCAGGGCCCAGAGTCCGTGTTAGCAAAGCGGTGATGATATATGCTTAGAAACTTTTTCTGGACCCAATCTATAGTGTCACTGTTGGATCTACAAATGCCTTTCCAGACGACCGACGCGTATTCGAGTTGAGGAAGACAGATTGTTGTGCAGAACTTGCGGAATGGTGTAGGAGAATGGAATTCTCCCGACAGTCTGCAAACAGAGCCAAGAGTGCGCATGCTCCGCATTGCAACGCGTTTAGCGTGAGCTGAAAAGTGTAAGGTTGTATCAAAAAGTACACCGAGATCATGGATCTCACGGACCTTACACAATGGTACAAAATCTATTGAATAAGAAAAAAATCACAGCATATCCGCGAAGTGAATGATGATGAATGGGCGAAGCATTGGGGGATCATTCGGGTAAACCACAGCTACGGACGAGAGATAAATAGAGCGCGCGTCGGGAACGAGAGACCCAAGGTAGTTTTATCAGCTGTATAAACTTGGACATGCAGCAGCACCAGCAACGCGCAGAACTGTTGTCGACGCCGTGGGCGTTTTGCCCGCGTTCACACCGAACGCGCGCAAAGTGGAACCGGAACCGGAAGTGGAAAAGGAAGTGGAACCACAAGTGGAAGCGGGACCGGAACGCCATCTAGTGAACACTTCATAAAACTACAGGTGGCTACATACTACTACTAGTACTGCTACTACTACTACTACTACTACTACTACTACTACTACTACTACTACTACTACTACTACTACTACTACTACTACTACTACTACTACTACTACTACAGACGAGGGAACGACCCACACCCTAAGGAGCTTCGCCCCTCAAAGAAATGCTTGCTGTTTTGCGGGTGAAAGTCGTGACTTTGGTCTTGGCAGCATTCAAGGTGAGGTTATTATCTGTGCACCATTTGGAAAAAGAAAGCTGGCCAGACTGCAGGATGCGACAGTCATCAACAGTGTGAATTGCCTTAAAAATCTTTATGTCATCGGCATATAGAAGGAATGAAAAATGCCGCATGGCGGAGAGAACGTCATTTATAAAAATTAAAAAAAGGAGTGGTCCTAACACTGATCCTTGAGGAATGCCGCTGGTTACCATGTACGAAGAAGACGTTTGACGGTAGACGTTAACAAAACGTGATATACCAATAAGATAACTCTGCAAGAGATTTACAATTGACGAGTCAACACCAAAGCGTTGTCAACATCAAAAGCTTTACTGAGGTCGATATATATAGTGTCTCTAGTTGCCCCCTTTGAAGTACCGGCTCGGAGATATGTGTCATGAAGCTTGCGAGATTTGTGATTGTGGAGCGGCCGGTGAGGAATCCATGCAGCTTCGGAATCAATGTGTTCTTCACAGTACAAGACAATATGTTGTGAAGAGCAAGCTCAAAAACCTTAGACGTGGCACACAGAAGAGAAATCGGGCGATTATTTGAGACATCGGTTTTACAGCCAGACCTAAATACAGAAAAAACACGAACAGTTTTCCACATGCGAGGGAAAGTGGAAGTATTCAGAGAGCTATTAAATATAGAGGTCAATACTGGGGCAAATATACCACCGCACGCCTTTTAGATTGCGGAAGGGATGCCATCAGGACCGCAAGATAGGGAAGGCTTCAAGCGCTTAAGGCATTCGCTGATCAGCTTTTCATCAAACAACACAGGACTAGATGTAGGAGCCGTTATGTGCTGCTCACTGGCACCAGCGTTGAAACCTGAAGGTTTATATAAGGAAAAAAAATGGGCAGCAAAACAATCCGCGACTGCTTGGATTTCTACTCCACTAGAATCGAGCAGGCGATAACACTCTCCGCGATTACTAGTACGCTTGCGGATATGCTTCCAAAATTCCGCCGGCCGGTCGGAGGTGCTCTTCTCCAAGAATGCAATATATGAGTCATGATCCCGCTTATAGAAGCGTTTGCAGAGAGTTCGAAAAAAAGCGGAATAATAAGAATAATAAAAATAAAAATAAATAATGATAATAATAATAATAATAATAATAATAATAATAATAATAATAATAATAATAATAATAATAATAATAATAATAATAATAATAATAATAATAATAATAATAAAATTGTAGTGCAACGTAGAAAACTCCTGATATAGCTTTGTGTTGCTCAATACGTGTTCCATAAACGTGTTTTCCGAGTGTGAAAGAAGCCCGCGAATACACGCAATATTGCGCCGTGACTGGCCGCTCGAGGCACTGTGCGTGTATTCGCGGAATTCTTTCACGCTCAGGAAAAGCACTTTCATGGAGCACGTATTGAGCAACAGAAAGCTGTATCGGGAGTTTTTCATGTTGCTCTACAATTTTACCATAACACATTTAATCTGCTTATGAAATTTGAGAAGTTGATTATTAGTTAAGGCTAATTATGTAACTAGGCGGAATGCTAAAAAAATATCTCAGTATTTCTGAGCGATGGCAGGCAACATTACCTTGGTTGTGCCCAGATACGTGGCATTTGCATATTTTTAAATTTTGGTGCATGATAGTTGGAACACGCTGTATATCTTTCAACACACCGGTTTAGTTAGCGATGAAAACTGGATTTTGTAGGAGAACAAAACAACTACAACAAATGTATTATTCAAACTTCTTTGGTCTTTCAAAACATTACTGGCGCGCCTCGTCTGAAATATTTAGTGCCAAGGAAGGAAGGAAGGAAAATAAGAGGTGAAAGGCAGAGAGGATCTATAGTTTTTCATGAAGTCCTGTTTCTTTCAAAAAGCGTACTAGCGCTTTTAAAGCAGTTCGTTCCGACGACGGCTGGGACCAGGGACCAAGAATTCTGGCTTCCGTAAGGGGACGGCTGTCTATCTTGTCGAGCGTGGTTCTGAGGACTTTCCTTTGTGCACTAAAACGACGACAATCACACAGAAGATGTGCTATCGTCTCTTTGCATCCGCAAGTTTCACAATCTGGACTTGTGGCCATTCCCATCAGGTAGGAGTACGCGTTGGTGAATGCTCGGTCATGCACTCCAGTTCAGCAGCTGCAGTATTTGTCCCAGCAAAATCTACAGTAATAAAATTCCGGACATCGCACTTGACATCGACGACGACTGTCGAACTTACAGCTCTGTATGCAGCAATGAAATTTATTGAACAGGAACCGCCCCAGAAATGGTCTGTCTTCTGCGATTCCAAGGCCGCCCTCCAGAGTTTGCTCTCTGCACTACGCCATGGACCCCACGAACGACTTGTAGCGGACACACGCGAAATTTACCATCAGGCAGTTGACAAAGGACATGACATTTTCTTTAAATGGCTGCCAAGTCACTGTGGTATCTTTGGAAACGAGCAAGCGGACGCAGCCGCTCGATCTTCACATACCAGTACCGATTGCGTCGCTATCCCTATGTCCAGAACAAACGCAGCAAGAAAGCTCCGTGCGCTTGCTCGCGAGCTTACGTGTCTGACACTTCTCTGCCTAGTTTAATGCTTTTTGTCTCTATAAATTACTTTTCCTAGAAGTACTGATGCTTTCACTAAAGTGAAAAGACATCGAAAGAATAAAGTGAACATTAAAGTAATTGTAACATTTGTCTATGTTGATTTAAATATATATCTGAACCGAAAAAAAATACCACCCACTAAGAGTAATTATCAAAACAGCGCGCTTGTTCGTCAGAAAAGACTGCAAAACATGGAATGTTCTCTTGTGCCTGTCAATAGCCCAATCCTCAACAAAACGCCTGAGGGTAATAAAAGTTGAATAGCGCTCTATAAACAAAGACCACGTCCTCTATTTTAGTTTCGTCCTTTTGTCAGATTTGAAATGTGAAAAATACGCTTGAGCAAAATGGTAGCAGCGATTATGTCTGAGCGATGTAACGTTGCTCGAGAAAATGAATGGAACAAAGCGACGAAGCTGTTCTCTTTCCGTTGCGCTCTGTCGAAATGATTTATGTTCGAAGAACTCAACAGCGGATGGCGGCAGTCGACTGCAGCTGGCGTGTGAATGATAGATTGTTTTTATATACTTGCTCACATCACAGCGACATCCAATTTGTAACGTTAAACTAGCTTCTCAAAACCAGCGTAATCTTCATAATGTCTTCTTTTAAAAAAATCATGTTGGCTCGAACAAACCATCTTTTGAGTTGAACACGGCTTCACTTACTCATCAGCATCTAGAAGAAACAGAGTGCAAGAAGCTTTGTTGTTACGCAACTTTAGACCCTACGACTCAGATTTGAAATTGCCCATCAAAGTTCTCCTCAATCGATATAGTTCAACTGGCAAGGACTCAGTAACTTGTCTAATAGAGCCAGGAAGGTACTAGAATAAAATAGCTACGGACACTCATCGAGTTCCGTGCAGGAGAAACTTGCTTTACTGCTTTATATAATGTTTTCAGTACTTAAGCTGTGCCTATTTCTGGGTTACGAATGACAGAAAGGGGCAAAAAAAGGGTGGTGGGGTGGGGAGGTGTCACTTCATCGTCTTCATGCGGCCAAGCTGCAGCTTCTTCATGGAATGATGTCTCAATATCGTGCCTTACGAGATTGTCAAGTCCCAGGCCGTTCTAACAAGTGTGTGTAATCAGACTATACAGTGACTACAGTGTAGCTCAACAGAGAAGTGATATTTGTTCGACACTCGACGCTCGGAGCGAAGCGGCATCTTAAGTGTCCCAATCTTTGCATTTTCATGTCTCAGATGCGAAGAAAGTCTTACGGCGCCGCACGCAGTCGCTAGGCCGACCATCTGAGCGCATGCCCCAAATATTCTATCGACATGAATTATCCTGAAAGCACATGGCGGTCGCAACGGCGGCTGTCCAAAAAAGGCGTGATATCGACTTCCCAGTATAGGAAGAAAGAGAGCAGAAACAATAGTCATGGGAGTCAAAGCGCGTTTACGCACCAAGAAACAAGCTAACGGTGCTTGGAGACGCAAGTTTATCTGTATTGATATGCTTGACCGTTCGGTTAAAAGACAAGACGAATGAAAAGAGAACACAACGGGAACAAAATGAGCATTTGGGGCCAGCAAGTGTGTTCCTTAGAAATGCGCTAGGCGAAGGCTGCGAGAGGAGGCGAGGAAGATGGTGTAAATAAGAACAGCTCCTGATTGCCAATTTCCTAGCGAGTACAAGCCGACAGCTCCCTACACTTCAGAGTGTACGGAGCTGTCAGAGGAGATACGGGACTAACATGTTCTGCTGTGTCAGCAAATGGCATAGAGCGGTGCTGTCGCCACCCACTCTTTATACCTTTCCTCGTCCTCCTATTCTCGCCTCTTTCAGTAACATAGTCGCTAGTTTCCGTGTTTCGGATTACGTTGTGTAAACCTCCTGCGCCTTTTTTTTTTCTTTTTTTTTTCAATGCCTTATAACTGCGAACCGCGCTCAGAGCGGCGGTTCTGTAGAGCCAGTGCTGCAACTATAGGCCGGTTCTTATTTACAACGTGTACCGAGTGAAGCAATATATTCCGCTAGTCATTGCGACAAGCTTGCCTGCCAACCCTGGAGTCCCGACCATAATTTTTACAAGTGTTATAATTTGGCAGGGTGTTAAAGCAAATAGTGCGGTTTTATACGCGTAAATGAGATTTGTTATTACAGAGTTTCATTGGGGTATGACATAATTATGCAGGTAATGTACGTAAGCACAATAATAATCGCAGTATGCTGCACTCGCTTGTAATAAGTTGTCGCGGTACGAGCAATTTGCAATCATTTCACGCGCTTACGGCGGCGCCGTAGTTTTCCGGCCCGGTGGCCCCATTAATTTGCAGGCCCAATGCCATACAAGTTCAGTTAAATTTCGTGACAAGATGAATGAACTAGGTGGCAGAAATTAATGTTCAGTTAACTACGACGACATACCTCATGGGCCACAGTGAAGCTTTTGGACGGTAGATCTCAGAATTACATCGATTAACTAAAAAAAGCGCTTTACGCACTCATATGATGGCAGCACTAATAAAAAAATGCTCAAGGCTTAGACCTTTGTTTAGTTATGTAAAATGCCCATAGAATGCGCTAAACAGTAGGCGACAAGAACCACGCTTAACGTGAGAACACCATAATTCAATCGAATTGAGCGTGCGCAACAAGGAACTAGTATGATTCACTATGATTTTCGAGTGAGGAAATTTTTTGCCTTCTCATTGGAGCGTTGCATGCATGGGTCATGGTGAAATTTAGTGTTTATTTTGTGGTTGCGGTCCACAAATTTTTCCCCTACTGTGCATTTTAGTGCGTTCCATGCACGAAACCGTTGCTGCATGATATTGTTTCGAGATAGTTGGATGATACAAACAATGGAGACGCAGCTAGATATCAACAGGGTTAGAATTACCAACGTTCCGATTACTTTAAAATACACACAAGAAAAACTTTACTATCCTATGTGTCATGTCGGCCATCGAACGAGCTTTTTATATAGGGAGAACGTCTTCGCGCGAACGTTCAGGATTCCCAAAGATGGAAATAAACAAGAACGTTACAGTTCTTTCCAACTGCAATAAAAATTGAGATTTCTAACAAATGTTTAAGCCACATTTGCAGTGCTCCGCTAGCGCGAACTCGAGAAATATCCGTTTAACAGCGAGGGGGTGATACTGGCTCCCACTTGTTTTTCCGATCTTCTCAGTCTTTCATTCAGAAATTCCTGCATTTCTACACCGATAAATCTAACGGCGCGTTTCGCTTTCAGAGCAATGCATCACTTGCTCGCTGGTTGCCTCGCCATCCGACTGCCGAGTTCTTGCGATCGTTCCAAAAGTCCTTTTTTGTAAGCGCTCTTCGGGATGATTGTGAAATCGAGAAAGACACGACTACAAAAAAACGAGATGCTGGACGCAACCGGAGAAGCCTGACATCGCGGGGATGCGAGAAAGTTCTCTCCCACTCTTTATTCGCAGACTGTTACTAAATGCAGAACGAGACGAATATAACGCTTTCTTTCTTTGAACCCCAGACAATCTTACACAGCCATGTGATTCGAGCTCCGCTCCTTTCCATGGCTTTATAGTAGGTGCCAAAGAGCTGTAGCTTCCTCACGAGAGGGTTTTATTTGTTTGCTGTTTTGTGTATTTGTTATTTATCCTCTGTTTGATTGCTGCATTCACGTCTTCTCTATAGCTTTGTGACCACTTCGAAGCCGCTTTCGTTTCTGGGAAATTGTTGGGATTGGGCTATAGCTTCGAGAGACGCTGATCTATTCGCTCGATAGGAGGTCGGCAACCCGTCCAAAGTGACGACCTAAGATATCGCAAAGAATTGTTTTCTGCTCTTGTTGTCCCGGTTTTTGCATGTAGCACTAATGTTAGCAATTTATCAGCGAAGACATTTTGCGGCGCTTATCTTTAGGGTAGGCACAGGCTTTGGTTACGATGAAAACTGAAGTGGCTGCACCATTTTTTTCTAGAGGTTTTTTCAGCTTTCTTACTTGCTCTTATTAAAAATTTCCAAATTGTTATTAAGTTGTGCTGACTCTTCACGGGTTCTAATATGTGTCTAATGCGGGGTTTGCGTAATTCCTTTTGTGACATTTTTAACGCGTCTTCAAGTGAGCCCCATAGCAGTCAGTAGGTGAAATGCTCAGTGGAGCCCTGGACTTGGGGCCCCACCCATCGCGCTCATAACCTTTCACCCCAACCCCTTTTCAATAAAGTTATTCCTTCCTCCCTCTTGTGTAATGCGTGGTGGCATGGTGGAACATAAAAGGCAGTGAGGTGCATATTCGACGTAGAAGTCTTGCCAAGTCGGCAAGGACGATGGTTGCATGGAATGGCTTCGAAGTCAAGAGCAGCCCATCCCTTACTCCCAAGACTGAACAGTTGTTATCTGGGCTCTTTATTCATAACGAAAGCTTGGTGCCAGAAGCGTTAAAAAACGAGCAAGTTTGCACTCGGTCGTGCAAAGCTTAGGCACAGCGAAACTGTTGATCCTCAAGTCTTACTGGCTGCTACTGCAAGGTATTAACTTGGTTGCTGCTAGGTCTTAAAACTACGCATGTAGGAAGGTATTGTCGAGCGATCATTTTCGGAGGTACCTTCCCTTTCGCGACATTTCGCGTGACTAGCGCTGGATGTGTCGGCGCCTACGAGCGACAGCGTTCCTGGCATGCCACAAACTCAGGAAGGCTAACCAAGGTTGGCACAGTGCCAAGAACTCTGTTGCTTGCCGACGCCGAACGTGTTGGAGGCTAGCCGTTCGATATCAATCGGGCAGTTTCGCTGTGCCTTGAGCTTTGCGTGGCCTAGTGCAAGCTTTCGCCTTTGTTTTGTTTTTGTTTTTGTTTTCTTGTTTTCTGTTTTTTTTTGTCCTGGCTCAGCGCGCTGCGGAGAGAAGAGAGGCGGGTGTCGGGAAGGGAGGGAGCTGGCGAGGAGGAGACCGCGTGCGCATGCACCGCGCCGTCCTCCTCCGCCCTCCTGGTTGCCATGGCTACGGCGCGGCAGTTTCTTGATACGAACCACGAATTACAGCTGGCTTAAACAGCTTCGCTGTTAAAATATTCAGAGCCCTTCCCCTGTCGAGAAAATGGGGGTAAGCGAAGCTTGTGGCAAGATGACGCTGTCGCAGGCGTTCCGCTTCGTTTGCCTTAAACTCAGCGTCGGCGGCTCTTCGCTGACGTTTGGCCTCAACATCGCGCTCCCGAAACTCGGGGTCTGTGGCTCTTCGTTGACGTTTCGCCTGGGCTTCGGAAGCCCTCACGCTAAAGTCGGACGACAAGATTCGCTTACCCCCATTTTCTCGACAGGGAAAGGGCTGGTCATTTTCTCTCTTTGGGTCCCATGTGTGACAAGAGTAGTTCAAGGGTGCGTTACAGGTCCGCGAGCCCACAGGGGTATGTGCCATTGAGCTTGGACCCTTTCTCCACTATCACCAAGATCGCCCACTTTTTAGCGTGACACCACCATCACCACCGCCGCCGACACTTGTGAGCCTATAAAGATTCGCTTAAAAATTAAAGAAGAAATCATCCTTGATGACTATCTATGTAATGTGACGTATTTCTTAAACGTATAAGCGCCGCAAATGTATGGGCAATCTTTTTATTTCTGAAGTGTCATTCTAAAGTGCTATTGACGCTTTTTCAGCCGCATTGATGATACACATTGAAAATAGTAGCGGCCTATGCATATTGAAGTACGAGACGTAGTTGCAAGTGGCTAGATCAACCCCTTTAGTGCACAAGTGGTCCATGACACCACCACGTATCGTGGTGGGCACTCGGTTGATGGTGTTTAGGGTAGCTCCAAACACTTCCTCCCTGTAACGGGGGAACCACTGGCTAGTCGGGTTCGAGAGGCCCAGGTTGCGATCTCCTGTAAGGATCATGGGGTATTTTCCTGTGTCTCTCGAAAAGTGCAATCCCGTCGGGTATGGCTGCCAAGAACGCCCAAGAACAAGGGAGTCTTCTCAAGTACCGCTTCACACAGCAGCTATCACGTGTCTGAGCTCTCCGAACATCGCGCCACGCCATCTATTTCTTGTTCGCTACGCCATAGCGGTGAGCTAAGGAAGGCGAGTGCGTACACCATCTGCGGGATCAGCCCACATCTTTCGGAGAAAGAATCGCCGCCTCCTTGAGCGTGACCTTTTTCAGACCTTCGCTCTGACTGTGCAACAAAATGCTTCGCATTTAAAAGACCCGCTGAGCGTCTACTTAGTTGATTTGCATCAACTAAAGGCGAATTTCGGTGGATATCCGACTCAAAATTCTTGGAAAAAAGGTGCATAGAATTTTGCTTTATCACATGCACATGCATATCACCCTGCTGCTACACAAAGCAGAATGTAAGAGTGTAAGAACCGCTGGACGCTGAAATGGCAGCAGTGGACTGTAGCTAAAATCATACGATAGATACGGAATCATGCTCCCAAACCTAGTGCTGATGGCATTGGAAGAAGCCACAGCAAAAATCATGAAGAAGTCATTAGGCTATTCTAGAATTGAGAGATCCCACAGCCAGTTCTGTCGTAGTTTTGGAAACACGAAACTATCGCCGATGCTTTATCAGCGTCACACACACGCTGGCTTTTCTATGCATATGAAATGACGCTAGCTGCCTCTCTTTGTTCTAAGAACCCAATGAAGCCAGCGAGTGGTTCTCGTTGGACGGCGGCAACTTTAATACAAATACGTGGCTCTCAAGGATCCTAGGAACAGTTGCTTTTTCTTCGCTGCCTTCGTTTCTGACTAGGGCTGCAGATCCTCGTCTTGTTATGTGGAGCAGAAACTTTCTCACATAACAGGGAAGGCAAAGGCGCTCCTCTTGAAAGTCGCGCACTGAAATCAGAAATGTTCCGTAAAGATATACGCATATCTTGTTGCTGTTTATCGTGCGCAGTGTATGTACCATTTTGTGTTCCCAAAGACTTCGTAGAAAAAAAAGAAAAAAAGAAAGTCGGGTTAAGCATTATAATCGGGAACCGATAGGCTTGCGGGAAGCGAGATCATTGAGCTCGTTAAATTTTTACACACGCTATAGCGAATAACTAATTTGAAGTGGTGCTTCCGCGAATACTTCAAAGAAGTGAACGGCGTAAAGACAGCTTCTCCTTCGGTGGCGGCGCGATCAGAGAGACGTGTCGGCAACTTCTCATTTGCATATAAGAGGGCGGCTAATTTTCGATTCACTTGATGCTATTCGTATTTCTTTCGAGCAGCCCACGAGCATGAAAAGAGAAAGAATAGGCCTGGTTTTTCGCAGTCCAATATTTTCAAGCGTTATTCATGGCGGGAAAATGTATACACCAACGATAAAAAAAATGCGTACCTCGCACTGGAGGCGCAATGCTAAAGAGACAGCGAAGCTGATGGGCACCTAGCTAGTCCTGGCTTTTGGGCTAGGCCAAGCACTACCAAGTCATCCCTGGCTTTTCATGGCATTTATTGATTACTTGTCGATTATAGATTAGCTATTAATTGGCTATTGCAAGCTACTGACCACGTATTTGGGCTAGGCTAGGCACTACCAAGTCATCTCCAGCAATTTCCAAAATTTATTGATTATTGATTGATTATCGATTAGCTATTTATGGGCTATAGATTGGCTATCGCAAGGTATTGGCCACGTATTTGGGCTAGGCTAAGCACACCAAGTCATCCCCAGCGTTTTCCAAAACTTGATGATTATTTATCGATTATCAATTAGCTATTGATTGGCTATCGCAAGGTATTGGCCGCGTATTTGGGCTAGGCTAAGCACTACTAAGTCATCCCCAGCATTTGTTCCGTAATTTATTGATTAATAATCGATTATCAATTAGGTGTTGATTGGCTATCGACTGGGGATTGATGACTGACTGAGCTTAAGTATTCCCAACTATACTTAGCTAGAGAGAGAGAGAAATAACATTTATTAGCCCCGAAGGAACTAAAGCCCAAGTCCGGGCTTCCTGGTAGGCTCATGCCTCCTGGCCCAGAACGTTCTTGACGTGCTGCACCAGAAGCGGCCACCATAGTTTTTCAAACCTTCGTGGGGGAGTGGTCCACTCCTCCCAGATAGACTTATCCAGCATCCGCTTTGTTTGTTCACAGGTGTATGCGCCATTGGGCTCTGATCCTTTATGCGCTGCCGCCAGGATCGGCCCACATTTTCTGTTCGCGAATCACGGACTAACGGCCGGCTTAAACAGCTTCGCTGTTAAAAGAACAAGTGATGAGGTGGGACAGCTTTTGAAAATGAGTCCCACCGCATCGCTGACGGGCACCTTCAGGATGCTATAGCAAAGCTGTTCCTTAGCGAAAGATGCCACAAGGTGAAAAAGTAAACTACGATAACTAAAAATTAATTTAGAAGCAAGACCAACCGACCGACCGACCGACCGACCGACCGACCGACCGACCGACCGACCGACCGACCGAGTGAGTGAGTGAGTGAGTGAGTGAGTGAGTGAGTGAGTGAGTGAGTGAGTGAGTGAGTGAGTGAGTGAGTGAGTGAGTGAGTGAGTGAGTGAGTGAGTGAGTAATCCATTGATTCATCGATCAAGCTGAAAGTCACAGAGGAAAATCGAGGCTTTGATACACGCTATTGCGGAGAATTTCAAATCCTCGGGCTTCTTTAAAGCAAAATCAATGCTCAACACGCAAACGTTTTTTTTTCTCTTTTGCCCATATTGGAATTTAGCCTTCGCTGCCGATAATCGATCGCGTGACTTTGTGCAAACCGGGAGACCGCCAGTGCAACTCAATCATTGAACAAATTTAGTTTCTTCGCGCTTTCAAAGTTTACCATTAAAAAGAAAGAAGACAAGCTACTGAGTCTTCTAGAAAACCTATAAAAGGGAGAAAAATGTTATCGATAGTGCACAACTTCTGCGTAACGTTAAAGGAAACAGGTAGCTTTGGCTGGATTCTTAAAAACGGCGTCATAATGTCGGTCTTTCATAGCGACTGCTTGTTGTCTATTACTGTGTTTTTCTGGGTAGTGACTATACCGTGTAAATAATAGCTTTAGTGAGCGCGAGCGCCGAATCAGAGCGCGAGAAACAATACACCGCCTGCTTAGGAATCAGTCCGGCGGGAGCGCTTTTCTTGAAAACGAATAATTAAAGATTAAATGATGGGGTTTTACGTGCCAAAACCACAATCTGATTATGAGGCACGCCGTAGTGGGGGACTCCGGAAAATTTTGACCACCTGGGGTCCTTCAACGTACACCTAAATCTAAATACACGGGTGCTTTCGCATTTCGCCCCCGTCGAAATGCGGCCGCCGTTTTCTTGAAAAAGACTAGCGTTTGTGCCTTCTGTTACCCTGTGCCACTTATGGGATTTATGTTTCACAGAACCTAAGTCCGAACACTCAACATGCTCGATGCCGTTTCTCTGTTTGTCTGCATTGTTGATATAATTTCGTCGTTCGTCCATATGGGCCAGTTGCGGCTAGAGAAATTTTTTTTTCTCATAGCTGTGAAGTACGCTCTAAACATTTTTACGCCTCAAGGAGTTTGTCATGTTCCCCAATAATGATCGTCATCTACGTTGCGCACATTCACGTTATTTCACTGAGTGGGCGCCGCTCACCACCTTTATGTGACATGCATATGCATGCATGCCGTTCGCGACCTAAAGGCACCGGCAGCGCTATGTTAAAGAACAGAAATGCGCTCAACACCAAAGCCGCGAATTGGTTGGGGACAAGGTGAGCGCCAGAGTGTGGCAATTTTTCTTAGAGTGTATGCTATTTCCTGTGAAAAACCTTTCCCATCATCCCGCTCCTCCACCACCACCGCGTTTTTTTTTTTCAAGTACATGCAAGAACTGAGACAACAAAAGAAAATGCATTTCACTGTGGTATGGGAAAAAAGTGAGGCACATAAATGCAAAAGAAGGAATAACGTACCTCACCCTCCTCCATTCACGCCTAACACCATGAACGTTTTTTTTTAATTTTTGAATGCTGTCACTAACAATACGCTAATCAGGCAAAAAAAAAGATGCAATTTTGCTTGGGACGCAATAGCTGGCGCTAAATCATGAGCAGTAAATCTTACTTTTTTGTCTCGTATAGGTCGGGTTAAACATTCGAAAATGCACGCGAGCAACATGTTTTTTAGGTGAAGAACCTTTGTTCTTTGGTCTTTGTCAATCGCGTTTGTTTAGTTGGCTCTGGACAGTGATGGAGAAGCGAATAAACACGGCTTCTTCCTTCTGGTTCCTATCTTATCGTGCACTTTCGCGCAGACTTCAGACGCCTTACTTTTTATACGAGGCCACACTCTTCGAAAATGAAACTGCTGGGATGGCCTGCGGGAACTCTTGCCTAACGCATTCATTTTTTTGTTCATGACGGATATTGCAAAATATGCTAGAAACATGGCCAATGCCAATCAGAATTTGTTTTTCAATTTAGTGTGGCAACGCAACCCATAGTTACAAAAGAAATTATTTTTCCATGAAGAGCAAACTTTACAATACAAGCAACGTTGTTTTAATCATTCCAGCAACTACATGAGTGGAATTTAGCTTGCGTCACTGCTTTCAAATTTTCAATATGACATACAGACTGGCAGAGGACAGACGCTGTGGCGTCTATAATGCTCGTAATGCTTGATTTTGTATTCAGTGTGTACTCATTGTGTTAGTAATGTGTGCTCAGAAATCTTCATATTCTTTTTTAGGCGATGCGATGGCGGAAGGGCTCTAATCGTTCCTGTGTTTTTTGACAAATGACAAAAGGTTCTAACTGTTCCCACAGGATGCTGTTAAACTGTTGATGCAGGCAAAGACCATCACTGACTCTAAGGACTTCGCCATTCAATTACGACTTAGATGATGTCTTGGACGCCTGGTATTGTACACAAACTGAGAATTCTGCTCCTGTTTCAAAAAGTTTTCAAACGAAACGGACATCAAAACGAACGCAAAACGTCAATGTAGCTCATGCAACAAGACTTAGTGCTATTGACGAATTGTTCGCAGATCATTCACCTCACCATAACCCGCTCAGTAAGTTTATTTTATTGTGGATATTGATTACAGGGGTATTTATTTTCTCAAAGACAGAGTAGATAAACTGACAGCCGAGAAGGAATTTTGAGTTCGTAATCCACCATTGCATAATATACCGGCACGAACGTTCCCATTGCATAAATAATTGGTCACACAAAAAAAGAAAAGACCTATATTCCCAAAACAAAAATAACTTCTTATGATCGTATCGTACCGTACTTATGATCTCCATATCTTCAATAATCATATGAGATAATTGAATTAGAAAGTTATGAGGTGTAAGAATTGTTTATAGGTGTGGCGTCAATACAAGCATGTGGTGTCAAAGCTGGAGGTTATAGGTTTGCCCCTTGCAACTTATCTGTAATTTTTCCTTCGCTTCAACGAATATCAAACAAAAATTGAAGCCACTGAAGCGGGAACAAACCTTGGCTAAAGAGGTGAGGGCTTTTCCGGTACACAGATCACGGATTTTCGATCTTTGAGTATCCAGTGGTAGTCGGGTCGTCTTTGCACTCTAATAGAAAAGAACTCGCGATTTCACAATTTTCTAAGTTTGAAGAGATCAAGACATGGTAGAAGTTCAAGGTTTATACAATATACAAACATTGGGTACCATTTTCAACGCATGCCTGATCGCATACATGAACGCTCGCCTACACAGCCGAAGATGTCGACATTTAACATCACCCGTAGTCAAGCAGTGATACATGCAGTAAAACATTTGAAATATATATATATATATATATATATATATATAGACTGGTCTCGGCAAGCCGCTGCTTTGGTCTACTGCTATGCAATATGACGTAACTGCAATTTTTCGCTACTTAGATACCTGTCAAACAGGCTCAGATAAAGAAAACCAAACATGTGCGTAATGTTTTTTTATGCAAATTGTTCTTTATAAGATGTTATTAAAGGCTAAGTCGAGAATTCCTGCACATTAATTTGTACGGATTTTCTTGGTTGTTCCCCCGGGAGGTATCGTATGTGCGCTCATTATAGCAAAATTATTTGTTACGTTAGTCATCTACATGGCTTTGTACCAACGCCATAACCCGTAGAAAGTAAAGCCCATATTTATAACGTTCACTGAGGAAGCGTGATTCGTGCAGTTGTAAAACACACAAAAAAACATTAACAATACCTACCTATAAACCAGCACTAAACTATTAGCTACTTCTGAAACTTAAGCAAAAGCATTTCAAGCGGACAGATGCGATATATTTTACAGTTTTCTGAAATTGTTAGAATGTTTACAAAGGTCGTGCAAAACTCCTACTATTCAATTAGTGCGATAATTCAAAGTGGCGTATAACGCATCCCTTTGTCTGTTTTAGATGTCCCAACAAGTGTAGTTTAAAGAATCTAGATATATTTCTAACGTTTAGTTACAAAGGTTTAAAAATCACGCTTCAGTTTTCTTCAATTATGAGAATTCTGATAAATTTTGTAAAAGAGTGGTGGGCCTAAATAAGAAATATCTGCCTACATTTATTATGCTTTAGCCTTTTCTAATAAATGTAACAAGCTTTGTGAAATTTCTGCTGTGGAAGTCGAAAAAAAAAACGCTTTTCTTGTTCCCTGTATCTATACGAAGATAGGAAGCTTCGCAACAGCCTAAGGAGCTAGGAGGACTTGCATGAGATCAACACAGGAACGCTGCATAGTCAGGAATGTTTTCAGGCCATTTTTATTATTAATTTATTTATTCATGCCTCAAGGATGCCAGAGGCATATTATTACATGAGGGGTGGGCAAGAAAAACGTAGCGGTTCTCAGTTAACTCGTGAACTAATGACTATGGCTGTTTTAAATTGGGTGCAATATGTTGACATGTCGATGTGGGTAGGAAGATCGTTTCATTCTTGTGCTCTATGTAGAAAAAAAAAAAGACTTCTAGAAGGCCTTTGTGTGGGCGCGCTCGCAGGATATACGGCGTTAGGACGGAAATGGCGAGATGTCCGATGGTGTGGTCTGATGAATGCATTGCCTGGTGGCAAGGAGTAGAAAAAATTATTAAAAAACCCACAATTGTGTAATTTCACGACGAGAAGCAAGATAGAAACGCCTAGCTGAGATTTTACAGAATCTATACTGATGTTGTTCGAGTAATTAGAGATAATCAATCTGGAGGCACGGTTCTGGATTGATTCAAACATATTTATAAGGTCAGCTTGATGAGCGTCAAAAATGGTATTAGTATACTCAGCTTTACGCCTTACAAGCATTTTATAAGCTATTAGTATTCTGGTGGCAGGCGCTAAGGTGAGTTGACAAGAAAGATAACGCAGCGCTCGATTAGCAGAATTTGTAATGTTGATAACATGTTGTCACCATGTGAGATCACAGGATATTTGAATGCCGAGGTACTCAACGGTGTTAGTAGCGGCTGGTGGGAGCATTATATAGGGTGTAAATGGAGGCAATATAATCATCACGTCAGTGAAAAAACATTACGAAGGTCTCGTTAACACTGATGGACGTTACCCAGTTGGCACACCAGCCTTTATTTTGATAAGATCCCTCTGCAAAACGGAATAGTCAGACGGGTCAGCTACGGGATGGTATAGAACACATTCATCTGCAAGAAGTCCTGATGTTAAAATCGATGTTGAGTGGGAGGTCGTTAATATTAATTGAAAAGTTGAGGGGCCTAGTACAGTACCCTGTTAAACGTCAAAGTGTGCACGAGAGAGGGGAGACGTAGCTGCAAGAGGTAGGGACAACAAACTGCCGGCGATCAGTTAGAAACTCTTGAAATCAGTCCAACACAGACAGGGGATTTAAGTTAAGGCATGATAGCTTGAGTAATAAGTGACGGTGGGGAAGTTTATCAAAAGACTCTTGAAAATCAAGCAACAGAGCATCAGCAGGAATATTGTCACGTAGCCAAGGAGGATGCAGGGTTCTTACAGTGAACGAGGTTTATTGGAGCGAACTATACTCGCGGACAACTTTCTGTGGCAATGAAGGGAAAGGTACCGGCGCGTGGATGCTGCACATGTGTTACCGCGCCCAGTAGTCCGTCAGCGTTTGACAGTGCTTTTGGTTGCTTGGAACAGACGCTAAATGGACGCAGCTTCCACGTGCGACGGTTTAGCGTTTGCCTAGACGCGGAAGGGAAAAGCCGCCAATGAGCAAACTTTTACTTTCACTGGTGGGTTCTGTCTTATTTAACTGTGGCTAATAAACTGCTTATGTTTTCTCTTCCCCAGCCTAAACCAACGTGGATTAAATTGCGGAACTCTTTTCAGAAGCGCTCTCATTTGTGCGCGCTTTGCCTCCGTAGCTTCCCCTTCATTGCCACAGAAAGTTGTCCGCGAGTATAGTGCTCCGCAGAAACTCAAAGAAAAAAAAACACCGGATATCCACGGGGTGAATGATGATGAGTGGGCGAAGCTCCGGAGGGAATCATCGGTAAACCGTGAATCTTCCGTGTAATTCGCCCAGTCTCGCCGCACTAAATCGAACGATTGACTTCCACCAATAACACGCGCCATATGTGACGTCATTCCTATTTTATAACAGCGCCCTTCATTATAATTGCACCATCTCCCGCTTAAGGGGACGCTAGCACAAACGCGTTAGAAACGTGCAGTACTCTCTAGTAAGGGGGAGAGGCCACAGCGTCTTACGCAGCCGTTTACACATGCCGGAACGTGCACCGCGTTTGCCGACGCCATCGCATGACTGCTGAGAGAGTATAACCCCCGTATTCATAAACGCTCCTCGACTTGAACTTGACTTACCACCACCTTCAACGCGTTTCGAACGCGCTGCCCAAGGCGGTGGCAAGTCAAGTTAAAGTCGAGGAGCGTTTATGAATACGGGGGTAAGGCGGAGATGCCACAGCGTCTTACACCAGCTTCTTACACGGGCCGTAACGCGCTAGCACAAACGCGTTAGAAACGCGCAGTCTTTCGTTAATGTTGGGTATTTATTATTGCGATAGCAATTATATGGACACTCAAAAGCAGATTTCTGCCGTCGGCGTCGCCGTCGCCGTCGCCGTCGCCGTGAGGTTCCGTATGACGTCATTTGGAGATGAAATCGTCGCCGCGCGCCGAACGCTGTATGTGCGAGTGAAAGGGTGCGAGTGGCGCGTCTTTCACGGGGAGTGAACGCACGGCGGAGAACAAACGCGCGTTCTGCGCCGTGCTCGCTTAAGGGCTGCAGAAGTAGGCGTCTCTTTTCTCCTTTACAATCACCATATATGTAGAGCAAACGCGCCTTCTTCAGACGCGCGAGAGGCCGTGGGGGAGGGGGAGGGAAGGGAGGCGACGTTTAGCTGCGGCACCAAGTGCCTATTTATATCAGAGGCTCCGGCAACAGTCACCAACGCCGCACGCATTTTGAGCTAACGCGGGCAAAACGCCGATGGCGTCGACAACAGTTCTGCGTGTTGCCGATGCTGCTGCATGTCCAAGTTTATACAGCTGATAAAGCTAATATCATTACTCCGTATAGCTCTCTACAAGTTTGCTATCGCAATTGATGCTTCGCCTTTCAGGTGAAACTGCGACAACATTTTTGTCATCGTGGTCTGTGTGTCCATGTGCGCTTCGTGGCGTAGTGGCTAGCGCCGCGCGTTCGGAAGCGAGGGGTCCCTGGTTCGATTCCGCGCTACGGACACAACTTTCAGAATTTTTTTTCATAAAAGTAGACGTGGCTACCTACTACTACGACTACTACTACTACTACTACTACTACTACATATTACAGAGGAGGGACAGACCCGCACCCTAAGGAGCTTCGCCCCTAAAATTTGGAGGACGCTTAAACTTCGCCTTCAAGAGTGGAACGCGATAGCATTCATAGATCCTTGACTGTTTCACGGCCGCTGGATAAAAAGATTACACCATCTTCCCGTAGGAAAACCCTGAGTAGTATGCGAAGCAGCCATGGGGTCGACTCAAGTTCCCATTAGTTTTCAGATAGGCCTGTCGCCGCAGCCGTTTCGTGGCAGCGGCTCGAGCCCTCTTCTCCGCGGCGCTGTCCACGGCACTGACACTGGCGTTGACGCTGGCGCTGTCCGTGGCACTCATCGCGGCGTTGCGGGAGGAGAATGAGAGGATGAAGGGAATGATGATGAGTGGGCGAAGCACCTGGGGATAGGGAGCCTACATGCAACGCCGTTTCAACGGCGTTGTATGTAGGCTCCCTACCTGAGGATCATTCGGGCAAAACGCCGGAAGCGTTCTCCGGAAGCCGGAAGCTGGCTTTCGGAACCGGAAGCGGAACCGGAAGTGGACGCCGCACGGCGAAGGAAGGGAGGGAGGGAGTGAGTGCCACAGCCCCGAGCATAAGATGCTTCGCGTCTAAAAAAGGCACCATTTTTTTTAATCCAGCGGCCGTGACTGTTTCTTCCACTTCCCGGCAACTGCAGCTTCTGTTAACCGACCGGGAAACGCTGGCGGTGAACGCTATTCACGAAGGCGTGCTTTCTGGTAGAAACGCGGCCTCTTTCGAGGGCCGGCCTTCTTTTATTGTTTGCACCTACAATATTTTTTGCTTAGAGACTATTTGGCATAAAAGGCATGCGCTGTCGGTGTTTTGTTTCATGACAATTGTTTATGGGCTGTCACTCTCAAAATTCCGAGGAATAACTTTCTAAAGAATGCAATACAAAGTAGGAGCAACCTTAGCGGTAAAATATATTTGGAGTGCCTGCGTGGTTGGGGATAATTTCCGCGGCCGCGGGCGCCAATGCCCATGCCAGATTTTCTCGACACGGGGCCCTAAACGCTATCGCGTTAAAACAATCCAGAAGGCATGGTTCGCGGAATTACCCCCCCCCCCTCCCCTTAAAAGGGCATCGGCGCGATGCTAAAACTGTAGTCCAAACAATGATGAGTCCGTCATCTGGCGTAGTAAGGCTTGAAGTGAACCACGTGGCCGACTTTGGGCCGCGTGCGTCATCGTGACGTGCCCGGGTGACCGTCGAGGACATCCTCGTACACTAGTTGGCCAACACGTCGTTGAATTCTGTAGGGTCCGAAATACCGCTGCAGGAGCTGCTCACTGAGTCCGCGTCGTCGAATCGGAGTCCAAACCCACACAAGATCACCTGGGTGATAATCGGCGTCTCGGCGTCGGAGGTTGTAGCGTTCGGCATCCACGAGGTGCTGCTTCGTTGTACGTACTCGAGCAAGCTGGCGGGCCTCGTCTGCACGTTGAGTTCGTCGTTTTCTACGTGGGGCAGCATGGCATCGAGCATCGTCGTCGGCTGTCGTCCGTAGACAAGCTCGAACGGAGTCATTTGCGTAGTTTCCCGGATAGCTGTATTGTACGCGAACGTGACATAAGGGAGGATTTCGTCCCACGTCTTATGTTCAAAGTCGACGTACATAGACCGCATATCCGCGATCGTGTTATTGAGGCGTTCGGTTAGTCCGTTCGTCTGGGTGTGGTAAACCGTGGTCTTCCGGTGATCCGTGTTGCTGCAGCGCAAGACCCCTTGCATAAGCTCGGCAGTAAATGCCATTCCGCGGTCCGTGATTAGGACTTCAGGGGCTCCATGTCGTAGCACCACTTGGTGGATGAAACGTACACAAAAAAAGTTGTCGCAGTTTCACCTGAAAGGCGAAGCATCAATTGCGATAGCAAATTTGTAGAGAGCTATACGGAGTAATGATATTAGCTTTATCAGCTGTATAAACTTCGACATGCAGCAGCACCGGCAACACGCAGAACTGTTGTCGACGCCGTCGGCGTTTTGCCCGCGTTCGCTCAAAATGCCTGCGGCGTTGGTGACTGTTGCCGGAGTCTCTGATATGAATAGGCACTTGGTGCCGCAGCTAAACGTCGCCTCTCATTCCCTCCCCCTCCCCCCCCCTCCCCACGGCCTCTCGCGCGTCGGAAGAAGGCGCGTTTGCTCTACATATATGGTGATTGTAAAGGAGGAAAGAGACGCCTACTTCTGCAGCCCTTCAGGAAGCACGGCGCAGAACGCGCGTTTGTACTCCGCCGTGCGTTCACTCCCCGTGAAAGAGCGCGTCCCTCGCGCCCTTTCACTCGCACACAGCGTTCGGCGGCGCGCGGCGACGATTTCATCTCCATTGACGTCATACGGAACCTCACGGCGACGGCGACGGCAACGGCGACGGCGACGCCGACGGCAGAAATCTGCTTTTGAGTGTCCATATAATTGCTATCGCAATAAAAGACGTATACCCACTCCCACGAATCGACGACGCCCTCGACCACCCTTGCCACGCGAAGTACTTCTCTTCGATGGACCTAACAACCGGGTACTGGCTGATTGAGGTGGATGATAGGGGCCGTGAGAAAACAATTCAGAAGGCATGGTTCCCGGCAATATTATGATCAAGGTGCCAGTGAATTTCATGAAGGGAGAGAGAGAGCTGGGTTTCGCAGGAGTGGCCAGGACGAAATCGATGCTGATTGAGGCGAAAAGTTGTTAGAAGACAGGAAACGCGCTACTTCATAATGCAATATATGCTCCATTATTTTGCAGCCTACACAGATGATGGATTAGAGATGATAAGTGTTTGGTGAGGACCGGTTATCTTTTTTGAATACAGGAACGACCTTCACAATCCGCCAGTCTGCTGGAACTGATCCTGTATTTAGTGGTTGCTGAAATATGAGTGATAAAATTAAACCTATTACTTTTTTGGTGTTCTTGAGTAATTTAGCGTTTATATATACAGTCAGTTGCGCTGATGACGAACTTTTTAGTTTATCAATGACGTTAGCAATGCCAATCGAGCGAATTGTGATAAGGCTCATGAGGGGACGCGCAGATGACGGGCATGAAAGTAGGTTCTCAAAGGATTCGCGGGTGAAGACACAGCAAAACGTAGCATTTAGAATATTAGCGATTTCGTCTTTAGGTATGGTGCAGCTGTTACTATCACATAATGAAATGTCATTTCGCTCGTCAGGTTCAATAGTATTCCAGAAACGTTTGGTATTTTTGCGTAGCATAGATGACAGAGTGTTATTGTAAACATAATTTTTGGCTTACGTAATTGATGCGCTGTACTCTTTTACGGCAGTGAAGTACTTGCCATTGCTCAAGGTGCGATCCCTGAACCCCAATCAGAGCAGAGTTTGTAGTAAAAGAAATGTTATATTCCAGGATTTTACGAGCGAAAACAGCCAGGCCGTAGTGGGAGATTCCAGATAAATTTCGACCACCTGAGGTTCTTTACCATGCAGCCAATGCACGGTACAGAGTTTGTAGTTTAGACATAATGTAACAACATATTGAGTGTGCCATGTCATCTCGTACAGTACCCTCAGGGAATAGTGGCGATCCTATGCGCGTGATGTTTCACAAGAATTACTTTGTTTGGGCTAGTTTCGGATGAATATGGTACCAACGTACACGGTAACACCTGTCAAGGCCACACGGCATGTGGAAACTGCAAATTAGGCGGTAAGTGCGAACAACTGTCTGTTGCTTCTCCGGATCAGCTTATATAGGAAATTGTGAGCCCCACGCAATAGAAGACAATGTGACTAAACCTTCATTTTTACAACAAAAAAAAGTATAGGGATTTGTGGCGTGGAGTCGCTGCACGCTGAACTAGCAGCGAAGTTATCGTGCGTATTCTCCACTATGCCTCAGTGACATGGCAGCCACTGTAGTACAACGCTGTGCAGTAAGCGAATTCAGAATATATTCTATGGCGACCCTAAAAACAAAAGTATTCGTTATCACTGTACATAATCGGCAGAAATACGTATTCAATGAAACCTCTGCCAACCAGATTTGCTAAAAATGTTTATTGCACATTGATATATAATGTCTATTGGTGTTTTGTGGCTAAAGCGCCCTTAGGCGATGATGCACCCACGCTGACGCCTGGTGGCACGTCTCCTCCATCGCGACTACCAACGTCGATGACCATGAGCAACCGTCGTGCATATGGAAGCTGCACTACGCTGCACACGCTAGCACAACGCGAAAGACGAAGCACGTAACTGACACACTAATACAACGCGCAAGACAAAGCACGTAACTGAATCGTCACCGAGTCAAATCAGCGCGTACAGCGCGTCGTAATTGCAGCCTCCGCGATCAACTTCAGAAACATTTTCAGAGCTAATTGCGGAGGCCACGCTCCGCTGTGCTGAGTACGGTGAACGCCACCTAGGTGGCGTTGGTAGTGCTTCTTGATGCCAGCGTCCCTTCGAATGCTGGCATCGAGGCGTCGTAGTGCTGAGACCACCGAAGCGTTCACTGTCGGTGCGCGTTAGTGTCATAATGCAGTACTTCTCTTTTATTGCGATAGCAATTATATGGACACTCAAAAGCAGATTTCTGCCGTCGGCGTCGCCGTCGCCGTCGCCGTGAGGTTCCGTATGACGTCAATGGAGATGAAATCGTGACCGCGCGCCGCCGAACGCTGTATGTGCGAGCGAAAGGGCACGAGGGACGCGCTCTTTCACGGGGAGTGAACGCACGGCGGAGAACAAACGCGCGTTCCGCGCCGTGCTTGCTTAAGGGCTGCAGAAGTAGGCGTCTCTTTCCTCCTTTACAATCACCATATATGTGGAGCAAACGCGCCTTCTTCCGATGCGCGAGAGGCCGTGGGGGAGGGAAGGAAGGGGGAGGGAAGGGAGGCGACGTTTAGCTGCGGCACCAAGTGCCTATTTATATCAGAGGCTCCGGCAACAGTCACCAACGCCGCACGCATTTTGAGCGAACGCGGGCAAAACGCCGACGGCGTCGACAACAGTTCTGCGCGTTGCCGGTGCTGCTGCATGTCCAAGTTTATACAGCTGAAAAAAGCGATAGATTCGTGCATTCTCGCATGGGAGCCTGCACACATCGAGACCTGTTATTACGGGAAAATGTGTATACATGTTGGAGAGAAAGTAGTTGGACGTTTACGGCGTGTAAGAGAGGACAGCGCTTTCGCGTCGCCAAGGCGGAGCCGTAATTTGCGCCGATATGTTTTCCCTGTAAAGGGTATAATTTGCGCTGAAAGCACCCATTATGATTCGCTTTCGTCTGCGATAGTGCAAAACGACTCAACATGGTTGCTTGTGGTACCGTTCCTACACTCTCATTCTCGGAAAAGGAGAGCTTCATGCAAGCTTACGTGCATACTATCCACTTATACAGAATTGATCGAATGGCTGCAATGACCGCGTATGCTTCTGAGACGCACAAGGGCAAACCTTTCTTTTTTTAGTTTCTTCTCACAGCGACGGCAAGTACCTGCACGAGAATCTCCCATTTTCTCATGGTTGGTTACACAAAAGTGTTGCTGAAAATGACGTGCCGAAAGCGTCCTTGAAACGTTTACACCATCTTGTATATATGCAATAACCTCCTTACCAGGTGCGCAGGCACTCTGCATAGTGTTTTTAATTGTCATCAAGTGTGGCTTACAACAATGTGGTGTGTTGGGGAACGGTTACGTAATAGGCTGAGCTCCTTTGGGCTTCTTCTAAGGTGTTAGGGTCATTAGAGAGCACAAAAACACGAGGGAATACGAACAGAACAGGAAACACAGAGAATAAGAATTGGGCGGAGCCAGCTCTGGGCTTTCAACGACGTCTCATATTTATAAACATTACTCCTAAGTGCAGTGCTCGTCTCGTACAAATATTCTTTTTGTGAGTGCGCTCTATCGCTGACCGTCTTCGTACTATACAAACATTAAGCATGACCTTCGTGACCTTGCGACACTGCACACAGCTTTGAACTTTCTTTGCAAGAGTAAGTTCACAAGTGCTCAAGCTCGAGCCAAATAAAAAAAATTATATTATCAGGCATATATGAACACAAAGACATCTGGCTTCTGCACTGCAAATTATTCGTTGGGCGTAATTCACGTGTACTGTAACCTTAGCTCTGGAAAATGTTGCAGAAAACGAGCCTATCCATTATACCAGTACACAACAGTTTGCAGGTGACATGGAATACCAGACTGGTATGCTAGACAAGCACTGGTGTTATTTATGCAACCATTCGCTTTGAGAGTTTTACGAAGAAACACAGTCGTTGTACAGCCAAAAGAAAAAGGAAAAGTAGCAACTTATTCTGCCCGCTTACAGCAAAGTGCTTTATATTCTACGCACATGTGAATGACAGATTTCGGAACCAAACAATAAGCATACATCAAAACGTCATGTGTACAAAGGCAACATTGCAAACCATCGACAGGATTGAGAAATCTACAAAGGATGCGAAAATATGGCGGCTTTGAAACCTTTCCGCGAAAGAGCCGCATTTTCGCTTTCTCAGACGAGAGCAAGAAAGGCATCAGACAGTGTTCGAGAGCGAATACCATACCGAAAACAACGCGATTCATGCAAATCAAGACGTGGAACCGTTCAGCGGCTGCAACGCTTCGCATACGAAGCGTATCTGAGACCGCTGTTCAATACCGTGTGTCGTAAAAGAAGCATAAAAAAGAAAGAGAAGTTGGACCGTGAGAAATGCGCGTTTGCGTTTACAACGGCCACTGTAAAGGTAAAAAAGAGGGAATGTGGGTACCAACACGGCAAAATGAGCCCGACACACTTGCAAATGAAAACAAAAGAAGAAGAAAAGAGGAACGACTAATGGAAACAAAACGCCAAGAGGGTAATGGGGACCAATTCTTTTCGCAAATAATAAGTGAAATTAATGCATGCATACAGAGTGGCGGAAATACAATTGCGAAACGCCGGACATGCAAATGAACACGGTACGATAAGACCACCCGCAGGAATGCACAGGTGTCATGTCTTCTTTTCGTTCCTCTTATTGTTCCCACTGGCGCTCCAATTTTTATTTCGTTTTCTGAATCTTCTTGCTAACCACGTTAGTCGGCCGTTTGCTCCCTTTCTATTGTTCCTTTCTTGTTCGCAAGAATAAACATGTAAAACGGTGCCTTGTTCGTTTCCTCCTGCTATTTACCGCTTTATTTGCCGGCAGACCGACTCCACGCGTTTTTTTTTTTCGTTTTTTATGTTTCAATTTTACTTCTCTTGCAAGGATTCAGCTTGAACCACTGTTCTCAGGACCGTCGCTGGGTGGGTAATTCTCGAAGACGGATGAGAAAAGGAAGGCGGAAGAGTGCAGCTTCGTGGCCGATGACAATGCCATGTTTTTAGGTGGTAATTAAAACAAAATTATTTATTTTTCCGACTTGGCCGCCTCCACCCGACTTATGCTCAGCATGTATCACAAAGGGTGCCATTGAAAACGGGAAAGCGGTCACCCGCTTAGTTAGCGCTTTCTTCAGGCGGAAATTTTCATTAGTGAAAGAAGAGAACTTCCTCCGTACCTGCACTTTCTTGCAGTGGGAAGGTGCCGGATGTTGCTACACTATGTGTATGTCAAACAGGGAGGGCGAGCGAGCAGCCGATACGTGCGGACGTGACGGGAGTGTAGAATATGGAACACTGCCCCTGCTGACTCTTTGAGCGCACCAGGCCCAGCCCTTGAAACTGTGCGTATTGTTTATTGAACTTTTTTTGGGCGTGTTGTTGATTGGTAGTTTAGCGCATTCGGGGGCTCGTACTGGCTCGACAACTCTTTCAGACAGGAAGTGCAGCTCAGCTGAGCGTTACGTTGCCTCGTATGCGATTGTTTTATCCCCCGGGCAAAGCAGTGCCCAACTTTGCGCCCCAAGGTCCGGTTGTCTTTAAGCACTGCAATGCATCAGTGGAAACAGGAAGGTTCAGAAGTTTGCTTTTTCCACGATGTATGCAACAAACAGTGTAACCGCACACTTTATTTTAATTTTCTACCTTATGTTTTCTTTTCGTTCAGTATGTGGTCCCACGTTAGGTCGCCACTAAATTAGCGATGCTGCTTTGTTCGGGCAGCTTTAATGCTTTCGGGAGATTTGAGCTGAGGAAGACATAGCTGATTACTCTGTTCCAATAGCTGCGAAGAGGATATTTGGTTGGACACGATGTTATGCGTCGGTAAGATGGGCTTTCTGTCTTGACTGTGGCAAGTTTCCTAGTTAATTAATCACGTTTTTTTTCGTTACACTTCTGTGCACACTGATTTTCTGTATTGCGCTGGGGACTGAAAAAACGTGAAACTTAGCACGCATTTTGCCTCAAGCGCTAGTGCATTAATTATGCATCACATCTTTTCGCGTGCGGTATGCACTGTGATGTGCGTTGTATTTCGTAGCGTCAGGATTCAATTTTTTTTCTTCTTATGTTGAAAACAGCATCTGGCTTGTGTTTCTTGCCAGTAAAATTAATTTTACTTTAATTTCACACCGTTACCATTGTTTACATCCCTTGCACTGCGCGATTAAATACAATAAACTAAAGTTAGACTTGCTCCTGAAACTTAGCAACTACATGTTTCAACGCTCGCATAGTTTCACAGTGCGCCAGCGTATTTCTAAAAGCATCAGGAAATATAGCTCTGAAATAAGAATCAATTATGCCAGTATTTTCGCATACAAATAGAAGCCGACAGCGACAGGTCACTGGATCGAATCCCGGCTGCGGCTGCCGCATTTCGATGGAGGCGAAATGCAAGAACGTCCATGTGCTTGCGTTGTAGTGCACGTTAAAGAACCCCAGGTGGTCAAAATTAATTCGGAGCCCTTCACTACGGCGTGCCTCATAATCAGAACTCGTTTTGGCACATAAAACTCCAGAAAGAAGACGAAGAAGCCGACAGCAACGTAAGCTATCTTATTGGAAGCTAAAAGCTTAACTAGCCAACGACGAGAAATAGCACACATGATGAGTGGTACTTAATGGCTTCTTATGCATTAGTTTTTGCTTACACTTTCAAGCCTTGATAAGCTCGTAATTATTTGCACTAAAAGATGATGATGTACAGCGCATGGTGTACTCGGTTTTCTTGTGCTGTCCAATTAGCGCTGTTATAGTGTTATGCCTTAGCTACTGGGACAGGCATCTTTCACATGCACTCAACGCCATTTGAATTTGTGCGTGCTAGCAATGATTCCCGATGTCCCTTACCTCAGCTGTGGCACGACGTGAAGAACAACAGAAACAAGATAAGGAGCAGCGAATGAAGCACAAAACGGTCATATACTGGCCATTCATGACGAATATAAAATTACGCATCACGGTGGCGGAGCGGACATGGCATTCGGCTGCTGATCATGGGTTCGTGGATTGGTCATCCCTAATCCAGACGACCCTCTTTCCAGACCTCTCTCGAGAAGCACAAATCCTTAGTAATTGAGGCAAGGTCTCCCATAGCGGATGACGTTCTACTCTTATGGCAGTGGCGACGGCTGCGCAATAACACCGACCACCCGCGATCACCTCCGCAAGTGCATTTGCAATAGAGCTTGTTACAACTGTGCTAGTCGCCTCGTGAGAGAACGCGATAGACACAAGACAACCCGGAAAAAGAACCCGGCCTACGAAAGTGACTTCGTTTGAAGGCTGGCTCCGACAACGGACAAACTTCAGAGAAACGCTTCCGCATCAATCTCCCATATAGTGAGCCATTCTTAGTTCCGTTCCGCTGAACCACATTCATGCATGAATAGGCCTCGAACAATTGAGTAAATATATTATTCTCTTTCTCTCTCTTCGCGGGTTCGATTCCCGAGTGCGGTGGCCTTATTCCGATGGAAGCAGTATGTAAAAACACTTGTGAACTATCAATTGGGTGCACAATAAAAAACCCTAACGGTCAAAATCAATCCGAAGCCCTGCACTTCGACATCCTTTATAACAAATTATGTTGTTTCGGGATATTAAACCCAATAATTGTTTATTAGGACACAGTGGAACCGTATACAAGCTGAGGTCTTGCTGTCTTCAGTTTACTGACTTCGCATCGCCTTATTTCCAAGTTTTCTATACACAGATTGCTTCGAACGACAGAGATCTATTGAAGTGTTTTCACGTGGACGTTATTACGAAGATATTGGAAAGCTTGGCGTATTTCAAGATGATGCACGGCGCTGGTGTTAAGAATGCCCGCCGTGAGTGCTTTAGGGGATTCCGGCCTTCACTCAACCGCGCATTGACGACATACGAAGCTGCACAATGAATGTGTTGATGGTGCACACACGTGCATAACACTCACAGCGTGCACATACGTGAGCACACGGTTGCGCGTTTAATTTACAAATGGATCCCAATGGATCCCCCTATCAGTGTTCAAACAGACGATGTGCGTCCCATCCTCGCTCCATAGCCAGATATTCACCACGATAACAGAAAGCGCCTTCCTGAGAATACCGGTATGATATTTCAATATTGTATAGCATTTCATTTATGCTAACATCTTCAACAATACTCAGAATTTGTTACCGAAGAGAGAAGTATACTGTGTTCAGTTTGCTAAGCAGCCAGAATTGGAACAGCATGACACAAACCAAAGAAAAAAGACACGGAACACAGCACACTGTCCTATGCGGGGTTTTTTTTTTTCTGTGTCCTGTGCCTCGCTGTTCCAAATTCTGCTGTTCAACAAGATAAATCAACCAGCGCAAATGAACGTGCAGTGTGCTGTGTTTAAATTATGTATCTCATGCTGAAAAAAAAATAGAAAGATAAGGTTATATTTCATTCCATCCAATTTTTCTTACTGCAACTTTTCTCGCTGCATATATTGGCTGAGAAAAACAAATCTTATTTTTCTCATTGTGTAACGGTAAAAAATAGGACACTAATGGCACTTCGCATAAAACTGCGTCTGAAATGACGCGTGGAAGTCTCTCCTGCTCACGGTGCAATTTACATGCTGTAGCTCATCTATAGCCGTTTAAGATGCACGATGAAGAACTAGCGCTACCAAAACGCGGATACTATATCGCGCCTTAGTGAGGCATCTGTGGTCGATGCAGCGTGGTATTGTGGCGCCATGAAGGGCTTTTGTTAGGAGAATAAGGTCTATTGCCTCCGAGATTTCGGCGCACACTTGTTCATCTTCTACTGCCTGATTTATTCACGATTTACGTATTTAGCCGAATTATTCGCAGGAGGCTTTAGGCAAAAATCCCATGAACCAATAAAATTACCAAAAATTAGCATAGCTGGCACTGGAGGCGCAATGCTAAAGAGACAGCGGAGATGATGGGCACCTAGCTAGACCTAGCTTTTGTGCTAGGCTAAGCACTACCAAGCTATCCGCAGCATTTGATTGATTATCGATCAATCTATTGATTGATAATTGATCGATTATTGATCAAATTTATTGATTATTGATCGATTATTGATTAGCTATTGATTGGCTGCCGATTGGCTAAGGCAAAGTATTGGCCACGTATTTGGTCTAGCCTAAGCACTACCAAATCTTCCCGAGCATTTTCACAAAATTATTGATTATTGATCGATTATTAATTAGCTATTATTGGATCTCAATCGGCCATCGATGACTGACTAAGTTTAAGTAGTCCCAACCATGCTTAGCTAGACTTAACCAGGCAAAGCTTCCCTAGTTCATAGCGGTATGTGCCATTGCGCTTGGACCCTTTCTGCACTACCGCCAGGATTGGCCCACATTTTATGTTAACGCGTCACGTACTTACGGCCGGCTTAAACAGCTCCGGTGTTAAAAGTAGAAATGATTGCGATTCACTACTCGCAGGCTCATAAGGCACACAATAATCTCCACACAAGCGGGTTTAGAAACAAGTTCAGACATCAAGTATCACGTGCCATTGCAAGGAAGACAATAGTAGAAAAATTGCGCCTTCATAATCTCCAGGAACGAAGTCGATCAAAAGGCAGAAGCAGCTTTAAGATTCAAAGTCCAGGTAATGTTTCTTGGAAGCGAAATTTTTCTTTGTTCAAGAACTTAGCTTTGAAACGTTCAGCTCACTCGCTCGTTCGCCCACTCACTCACTCACTCACTCACTCACTCACTCGCTCGCTCACTCACTCACTCACTCAATCGAACAATCAATCAACCAATCAATCTAATTCAAATTGCGGTAAGTGGTACCATACGAGAAACTCAGTGTAGCGTAGAAACGACATTAGTAGCCGAAACACCTGAATGCTTAAAGGCGATAGATTTTCCTGTTTCTTTAAATCAGCACACAAAACTATAAATCCTCAAACTGTGCGCCGAGGCCCATAGTATCTGTACTAACTAATCTTATTCCAAAACCAAGCAGACCGGTAATTTCTTATTTATTCTAAGTTCTTAAAAAGTGTTCAAAAAGAACAGCTCCTGTTTTCGCACATTGCTTTCATTACAAGATAGTATCCTCATAATTTTAATTATCCTTGGTGCTTAGACTGATACGAGACTTTTAACAAGGTCATTACTAGGGCACACCAAATATAGTATAGAGTACCGTCACATTTGCTAACGCAGCTAAGAAATCACTAATTTCTCAGCTCGCGTCTATGAGGGTCATTGAAAAGTAACCCTACACATGAAAATATTTACCCGGCTGGCAATATACCAGAGAATTTAAAAAGTCGTAACGATTTAAAAGCGCCTAACATCAGACAAGTGGTTACTTTTGAAATCAGGGCTCCCAGTAGCCGTTACACAAGCAATAGATGATGAGAGCTCAGCTAAGATGCAAGGCCCTTCAATCGGTCTAAGCAGCCACACGATCACGTCGCCCCAATGTAGAGTGCCCGTTTGAGGAAGAAAAATCTACTGAAGCTGAAACGCACGTCTCAGTGACTTTTTAAAAGATGCGTCGTTTTGGAGGAAGGTTGAGAATTCAAGTGTTTACGTTCCTCAGAATGCGCTTCCATACTTTCGAGAGGTATATTGTAGAAGTACTGGGCATGCGAGCAGCGAAACGGGGGTTTGGGAAAGAACAACTTTATTTGCTTCGCAAGAGAACGTGTCCTATTTTTGAAGCAAAAGCGCCACAGTCATTTGCGTGGTACGAATGTGCACGTTCTTTCCAATTGCGCTGGAGGATTCCCTTTTGAAAAACATACTTGATTCGCTACCTGTTTGGCGCTTCTTACTGAAACGGCTTGAACACCATAAAATGTCAACCTTCGCACGGTTCTTCACTATAAGCTAGCGAATGACGAAAATAGTGTTAAAAAGACGTTGAGTGGTGAAAGGCTCCAAGATGACAATCGGAAGACTTGTGTTTCCTTCTGCTCTAATACTGTTTTATTGTGAGAGCAGCAGGCTCCCGAGCCCCGCCATAATCTCGAAATAATTTCTTCTTCGTATTGCATTTAATGTATGGCCCATAAATCATTGGAACATTACGCGTAGCAGTCTTTTTTCTTAATGTACGCAAAGTCATCTGTTCCACGATGTATGCATCACAACGAAGAAAGAAATTGAAATTGTCCGCGGCACCCCTGCCATCTGTGACCTCCGCAACGCAGGAACATACACCACCCCTCTCAAAGTGTTCGTAGCGCGCAATCGCCCGCGCAAATTGTCAAGCTCTATCGTTTTCCGATAGCGCAGTGGTTAGCAGTCCGCCTCCTAAATGCACAGTGCCGTAGCGGTCGGAGTGAGAAATATCTACCGTGGTAGTGGTAGGCAAGGTTTTGTCTTTCTTTGCCACATAGCGAAGGAGATGCTGAGGATGAAAAGGTCGCCTGGCGCCAAACAACCAATAAAGACAATGAGTTCACACGAGGATCACGTAATGAAACGAATTAAAGGACAGACCAAACAGAGTTCAAATCCTTCATCTGTTCTTGCAGTAACCTGTGTTAAAGGAAGCGCACGATTCAAATGCTTAAAAAGACCACGAAGCCAGAGAGCGACAATGCTATTTGTCTTTCTTATATTACTTCTTTACGCAATTCGACACTCGATGAGAAAATTCAACATGTTCTCCTGAAGGATGCCATCTAGCATATCTAATAGACCGTTCAACTTTAAGATGTTTTCCTTTTCCTACTTCTCAGCCACACGTTGTGTCAGCGCTTGTATAAGAAATATTTACAAATTCGCATTCACTTAGACGATCCGACTACGTACTTTGCACAACATTTTGTACACTTTATTATTTTTATTTTGCTCTTTTCGTTGTGTCGGATATAATTACGGGTTATGAACACGTTTGCATAATTTTGTTTCCTTCGCTCGTAAGCATATTCTGCCACGTAGAGGCTAAGAATACCAACAACATGTCCCTAACAGAAGCAGAAAAGGACTAATGCGGTAAATGGACAAGGCTTCCTTTCAACATCTTCATTTCTCAACACCGAAACACTGAAGCTTAAGAAGCTCAACCCACTTGAATCCTTAAGCTCAACCGTTTGAAGAGAAAGCATGCTCCAGGACCATTACTTCGAATATACGAAAATATATTTTTTATAGGTAAGTTATTCGCTTTCCTAATGTACCTATATAAAATCAAAAGGCAGCACATGACACGTAGAATGTAGAATAAAGACGACAACACAAAAAATACAATGCCAGCTGTTCAGTAATCTTGCTTTGTTGAGCCCGATATTCACGACAATAATCGGACCGTCGCCACGTGCGCTGCTGGCACAAAATGCTGTGCGTGCACTGGTGAAATTGTTGAAATGCACCAGCCTGGGTGACCATTTACATTCCTTCTCTGTATCCTCCCGCGTGCAAGCAGTGTTCACCCGCTCCCTCTTTTCCTCTTCATATTTTCTCTATTCCTTACCCCCTGTGTACGGGACAAAACCGGACACTCGTCTAATGGACCTCGCGGCCTTTCTCATCCTTGCTTTCTCTATCTCTCTATATGGGTTCATTTCTAGAATGAACTAAAAAGTAATAGAGTTGGTACACTGTAATAATTCCGCTCCCTCAATTCTAAACCTTTCTTATCCACCCTTCACCACCATGCCAATCCCGGTGATAAGGGGCTCAAAACGCCGCTTAGACCACAGAGGAAGCGCCAAAGTAATATCAATAATATAGAATCGTTACATTTTCTTGGAACAAACGTTCAAAACAGTTTTCGTAACACAAAATCCATAGAACCCTACTATTACTTGCAGACGCATGACAAACGAACAGTTTTCAGGACCATTTATAACACATTTTGAGTGAATGAGCATTGCAAGACTTTTTCATTGATTGGCTGTATAAAAATCAGAATCACTACCAGGATCGAAGGAACGAAAGAGTGGAGAAGGAAAGGCAGGGAGGTTAACCAGTTCAGCGAAACCGGTTTGCTACCCTACACATGGGAGCGGGATGGAGTTATTCAACAGTGACACCAGGGTGACGTTAGGGGAGCCGACTAAGAGCCTGAGAAAACGCTTGACGAAAGTCAGTGACCTTTGCTAGAGATATTTTTTCGTAGTTATTTAATTGCGAAGGTGCAGTGAGAACAAACTAAAAATGAATGCAGACATCATCAAAGTATTATACAATACAATAAATAATTTATATATTGAAACTGACACAATTTAACTGTAATGGACTGCACATTCCATATGCACGAATGTTTTAAGAGAGATGGACAATGATATGATATATTTGGCAACTATAATTATTTTGCGTAATTAGACTCAGCCAAGCAGGACCAACTCGTGCATTATGAACCCATATTTGCCGTTTAAATTTGATAATTTTAGAATAAATGGCATATTTTGTGCGATATTGTTTTGTAACGATTGATCAAAATGCTTTCATAACATTTCAGAATTGACACAACCTAAAATATTGAAAAAAAGATAAGTTCACTAATGCGAAAGCTGTGACGCATTATCAACGCGATGAACCGCTCACTATTGCAGTAAATGTAAATGTAGCTTCTTAATTTTAGTGAATGATGGGGTTTCCCATAGTAAAATATGATGCATGTCCAACACACATGTTGGAATCTATGTGAAGCGAAGATTTCGTGAAGTGGTTAATGAAATATTCCATAAATTTTCCCATTTCTTTCCCGAGTCTCTGGCGCGAAGGAAACTAGTGCCAGCATGTGCTCTTTCTTGTATTTCTTGATTACGATTTTTTTGTTTTATATGTACCAATAGCTTCTTGGCCGATGGTCCATTGTGCGTATTTGTCATAGTGTGAAAATTACTCGCATCATCAACACGCTGCGATGGTCCCAACGAAGTAGTTGGTGATGCACGTTATGTACCAGCCGCTCTTTGCCCAACCCCCCGTTATCGGTACATGCCATAGTATTGAAATCATCACCACAATCAACTCTTGGCGACCACCTGAAAGAACTGGTTGGTGTTGCACACGTCGCTCCCCCTCCCCCCCCCCCCCTCAAAAAAAAAAGAAAGAAAAATGTGAGTGGCCAAATGGGTAGTCCATTGGGCGGCTGCGTTGGTAGACCAAAGTTTGAGTCCCGCAGCCGGACCAGCCTCTTCTTCTTTTCTTTTTTTGAAGTGACATTGAATCTGCTCGGGAAGAACCCGACCAGCGACTGACCGACCCAGGCGAAACCATGGGATAATAGGCAAAAAAGTGCTGAGGTAAATGCATACAGCAAACTGGATAGAATGCCGACTTTTTTCAGATATTACCTCTGACAATAGCAATGTTATCCCTTCACGATAAGTATTCACGAAAAATCACCCCAATGCTATTCAAGGGCGTTACAGCTTGTGTCGGCACATGCGCTATAGAGTTTTTTTTTTTTTTTTTTTACCTTACTCGCTCCGACTACCCACACAAGTTCATTTGTTTTTGAGCCATGACGAACATTGAAGAGCTGCTCATTGGCATCACCGTACCCTAATATTACTCAGTACGGACAATTGCGCCCTCTATGTCCAATACAAAGATCATTACTTCTGTCACGGGAACAAGCCGGTGCTAGTGGCACGCGAGAATGGGCGAAAATATTGTATGCTCACTTGTAGATATCAAGGGAGTACTAACGCTTAGAGCACGTCAGAAGCATGAAACTTCGTTTGACTGCAACGCGGAACAAAGGCCAAAAAAATTTTTGAAATTCAGAAGCTCGCCAGAACGCGTAGGTCCCGGCTCTAATGACGGACGCATTTCCATCCGCAATGCGCGTGCACTTTCAACACCCGTCCCATTCGAAAGCACCAGTAATTAGATTCGACGGCTGACCGCGTTGCATATACGCCTCATTCTCCTTTCTCCATTCACTTACCTCGCTACTATTTATTCGTTTTCGTAGAGCCTAGTTTTCTTTATGCATTTTATGTTTATAGCCTCATTTACCTACGTGCGTTTTTTTTTTTCTGCCGTCCTTCCACACTGACTCTGTTCTGCTCAAACGACCTTGGCTGTACTCGGAATTCCGAGCAATGTGGACATCAAATTTCTAATGGTGATGGCTCTACCATCAAATTAAACGAGCGCTGGTGCTAACGTTCCCACGTTCTACGAGAAACAACGTCGACTGAGGCAGCCATGAAGGGCTCCAACCGAGGGCGATTCAAATAGGCCTCATGCTATTCTCTTTTGCTTTCGCTCTTTAGTGCATTTCCGCTAAAACTGTACATTTAATATCCAAGCTGACATCCAAAAGTTTGGATTTCATTATTCTCAACCAACATTCATCAGTGCCTCTACTTTATGCATGTGCAAAATAATAATGAAATATATAATACAACGCGGCAGCACGAAAGAGAAGCTGTCCACGTTCTGGCATTAGGAAAATCTCGCTCATTACTATGCTAATGCGTGTTGATGGCCAAACTCTTTCGAAATTGGCCCTATTAAAGGACAGATTTCACCACGCACTCGTCGCAGTGGATGGGGACGAAAGCATCGTTGCACTTGCACTTGTACAAGTGGCATTAGTACTGGCTGATATCAACTTGTGTCGGCGCTTTTGCGCGTATGTACATGCACGCTGTTCTCTGCGCTATTTTGTTTTATTGCGATAACAATTATATGGACCCTCCAGGCGAATTTCCACCATTGTCGTCGACGTCACCGTAAGGTTCCATATAAAGTCCAAGTGTGGTATGATCATCTCGCGTTAACAAGGACAGAAGGCGGGGAGGGTGCGCGGGGACTTTTCGTGCGTACAATGGGGAAGCGGGTATATATGCACGCACCAGAAGGGGGGTGGGAGGGAGCAGGGTAGCACGCGTCTCCGCTTTTACTCGGACCGTGGCTGCGTATCGCATGTCTGAGCGCGGCCGCTCGTGTCCTATCTTGCCGGTAATCTGTAGTGGGTTCGAAGGCTAGTCAAACTTAGATAGCTGACCACTTCGTGTGCACTATGTTCTTGCATGCCTAGTTCGCGGTGAATCGAGAGGCAGCACGAAGGGGGATTCGCTCACCACTGCTACCGCTCTTCATCACGCCAGAGTTCCAACAGCGGGCGTACGCGGTCATCGAATTAGATGCGTTCATGTGCGCTTGTGCACGCGTGAGAACGGGCTCATTAATTTAGCTAGAAAGCGAATGTTTACAACAGTTTATACAGCCCGTTAAGACATCTAACGTTACTGCTTATAATTGTCTAATAATTTGCTATCGCAATCAATGCTCCGCCTTTCGGCGAAACTGCTCATTTTTTACCACTTCAACGTCTTCTTTTCCCAACGCACTGTAGTGAGTAGATTTTGTTGTGGTTGATGTTCTTGCTTTCTATCATCCCGCTTTGTTTTTTAACACGAAAGTGTTTTATGCCGGGGTCCACCAAGACTTCACTGACGTATTTCCGTCACGGAAATACGTCATAGAACATAATACAAAGAAAGAAACCAGAAGAAAAAGTTCCACAAACATGCAAAATTTGGAAATCGAACCCACGACTTCTCGGTCCGCGACGATAGATCGCCGAGCGCTTAACACATTGCGCCACAAACGCATTTGCAGAGAGCTACACAGACGCGCCTTATATATCTAACACTCCTCCGTGTACCCGCGCTCTTGCTCGGGGCGGTGGCGCCGCCTACGAGCAGAAAAGAGAAGTACTGCATTATGACACTAACGCGCACCGACAGTGAACGCTTCGGTGGTCTCAGCACTACGACGCCTCGATGCCAGCATTCGAAGGGACGCTGGCATCAAGAAGCACTACCAACGCCACACTAGGTGGCGTTCACCGTACTCAGCACAGCGGAGCGTGGCCTCCGCAATTAGCTCTGAAAATGTTTCTGAAGTTGATCGCGGAGGCTGCAATTACGACGCGCTGTACGCGCTGATTTGACTCGGTGACGATTCAGTTACGTGCTTTGTCTTGCGCGTTGTATTAGTGTGTCAGTTACGTGCTTCGTCTTTCGCGTTGTGCTAGCGTGTGCAGCGTAGTGCAGCTTCCATATGCACGACGGTTGCTCATGGTCATCGACGTTGGTAGTCGTGATGGAGGAGACGTGCCACCAGGCGTCAGCGTGGGTGCATCAACGCCTAAGGGCGCTTTAGCCACAAAACACCAATAGACATTATATATCAATGTGCAATAAACATTACACTACTTCTGTGAAGACACGTTTCACTTTCGTGTTCTATACCGATTACTATATAAGAGGGATCAACCACATTTTTTTGAACAATCAATAAAAATTATTTCTTGTTTTTATAGGTAATGGAGCCATGTAGGTTCCTAAATGGCGTCGCATATATCTCTCGCGTTTCTTGCACTTTTTGACATTACTAACCTGCTCCTTTACCCCAGACTTGTTCTGCATGTACTAGTCAATTGCCTTCTCATCTCCGCTTGAATATGTATTGGTTTATTTTGTCCGCAGGAGTCAACCAGAAAGTTAACATAACAATACCAGCGCGAAAACCACATCAATAGCAATGTGTGAATTAAACAATCAAATCAAAGCTGGAGAACCACTCCTTTCCTTGAACCACCCGCCGGTACGGGTAGTACGGGTAGTACGTGCCTTGGCCACGCTAGCGGCGCTGTGTTGCACGTAGGCCGCATTGCTTGCAGCCGCAAGAATTAGCCCTCGAAAGTATCAAGTGGAAGAGGAGCATAAGAGTGCAAAAGCGGTATGCAATGCGTATCGAAGTGGGGACGCAGAAGGCGAAGCCACGGGCCGACGAGATACGCGCAGCCGTGAAGCGCCAGCAACAAGAGAAGCAACTCGCTGCCGAAGAACAGCGGCACGCCAAGCGAACAGCTGCTGAACGGGACACCAGGACTAAGCGCCGTGGATTGGAGGATGGCCAGTTCTGGGACGTAGAAATGTACTTTCTAAATCACTTTATCAAAGGCGAATTGGATGTGATGTGTAGCGACTGCGAGCGCCTCTAAATCCGATCGTACGTCATCAGGGTGTCGCTGTCGCGGTCCTCGCATGTGGCGATCCTCCAGTGAGTGTTTCCCAGGAAGGACGTGAGTTCGTTCGGGCTTTGCGCCACGTGCAGGGAAGGAATGTTTGGCATTGACTTAGTTATTCATCGAGGAAGTTTTCTGCCTGATTTTTATTTTAGATCCTTCTCACTCCGAGTATACCTCCTCTTTCTTCTATCACACCGGTCAAACACATAGCGCAAAATGCATAGCACCATGTGCGGAAACCACCCTGAAAGAAAGGAACAGAAACCGGGCGAAAGTGGTGCTCCAGCGTACGTTCTTTCGAACATTTCTTATTCGTCCTTGCATCGTTTCCCAAATTTATTTATTGCTGAACGCTGTTATCGCGTTATAACACTTTCCGCCATACCCAAGAAGCTTCACTCTCTTTACGCTTTGGTGCGCTGACCCTCCGCTTAATCGCCAGACGAAACTTTGTCCATCCTCTTCTTTCACAGGAGCCGCCCTAACGAGCAAACTGCATAATGGTACGCGTGGCGTGCTTCCTCTTTCGCCATGACGACATCAACGCGCGCGATAAGTAGCGGGGTAGCACCAACGCTGTGTTGTTGGATCGCAGTGTTGTTAAACGTACTTAAAGGAAAGCGCCCTTCCTTGCGAAGTGCAGTTGAAGCGCGCAAATGTGCTTCGGGTTGTCTCGGTGTGTGGAACTCGTACTAGAGACTTTAATGCTGAAAGTATCCGTTTTCGCACGTTCACCAGCGAAATTGTATTCATATAGTCATGAGGTTAATACACTTGAGTCTTTGTCTATCCCACATAGTGGGTATGAGCCAAAAGTTAAGAGGAAAGGTCGACGAGTTTGGTGATATCGAGAACAAATGTTAACTTTATCGATATTGAAAACCTCGACTTAAGGAATGTATAAAGTGCGTCCAAACTCTGGTTGCCGAAGTGCGGAAAACAAGCGAGTAAGATAGGCAACAAGTGAGTAGGTATGGTCCAGTCATAGGAAGCGCTGAGAGGTGGCAGTGGCGTTATCATGTAGCTCGGGTGTGGAAGAGCATACTTTTTCTACGACTTTCTATGCTGATAACGTTTACTGAATAATCACCGACGTTGGGAGCGGTGGTGTCGGCTAGAATTTCTTTCTTTCTTTCGTTCTTTCTCTTTTGTAGACGTATGTCACAGGAGTCATTTCTTACTTTTCACGTCACCTGCTTCAATCTGATCTTCCCTACGTTCATAGCAATCGTCCTTACGCATGCGATGTCAATCTAATGAGCAAAAGTCCTACCTTAAATTATTATTTTAACACGACAGCGTTAAGGGCCGCATATCGCAGGAAATCCGGCGTCGGCGTTAAGCATCGTTGCCTGGCGGAAATAGTCATGCCGAACCACACCGACCACACAGGCCCTCCGCGTGGTTCAAGGCGTTAGTGAGCAAAAGTTGAATTTCTCAAAGTAAAATCCGTCATAAAAATCACAAAGTACAACTTAACCACAACCTACAGGCGTGATAGCGTCGGATTGTATAATTTGAATTTACGAGAAAAAAGCCTGATAAGCAGCCAGGGATCTTTGATTGCTATCACGTTCCACTCTTAAAGGTGAAGCTTAAGCGTCCTCCAATTCTGATAGTGTTTGGCTGTACTTTGGTTCTAGGCAACATTGAGAGGAATGTTGAAAACCGAGCCTTTCTAAATTTTGGACACGCGTGCGCCTCGGGGCAACAGCACACAATTAACAAAATAATAAAAAAAAGTCCTATGGCCTTCACATTTTAATATAAGACGGCTGAAAATGCTCCTGCGAAATGTCTTCCCAGCAATGTACTTGGATTTAAAGTGAAGCCGACTTTAAAGGGATCAGTGTAAGCTTGGTCTTTGTAAGCTGGATTTCCCACGTTGTCATTTGCAGTGAAGCCTACTCATAAAGAAAAAAAATTGATGCGAATGGAATCCGATAACGCTTATCGCGTTCCACTCTTAAGGACGAAGCTTAAGCGTCCTGCATATTTTTTTTCTCTTGGGCGAAGGCTAATGGTGTCGGATACTTCTAGACCCAAATTCAGTTTGAAGCATAGCCTCTCGCTCCACGTAAATAACGTAGCATTATATTATACACTTCATCTGGCAAAAAAGTTTATTTATTGGTTGATTGCTACTCATTACTGTATATATTTGTAAGCATCTGGACATGGTGGCTGTATATTACAGGTATTTGTTACCTTTGTGCGTTACTTGGCACAGGGAGAGCAATAGCACTTGCAGTAGATGTCACTGTCGCATGAACAACAGCAACAGCTAAAAGGAAAACCAAAAATTGTGAAGTTCCTAACCTTAAGGACCTTGAAATCTTTGCTGTATATTATGAAATGAAAGATTGCAAGTATCTGGAAGACAAATATTTATACCGCAATCGGAAAAGAAGGGCCACAGACCATGGCAATTTATAAAGAATATAATCACTGTCTACTCACATACGAAAATGAGGAAAATAAGGCACTTAGTGCAGATGGAAAACAATGAGGCAACAAAATAAGCAATAGGTAAGCAAGTGTGAAAAATAAGCATGGTGGTACGCAAAAACTCAGGAAGCGGAATGTGAAAAAACATCACATGCTATTCTTGTAAATAAATGCATGCGCATACCTTGTGACCCGAGATCAGAATACACATAGATAGATGTGTACCTTTCCATAGCAAATTGAATAAAGCAGGCAATATAGACAGCGGATATGCTCGAGCGTAAGGACATCTAGCTGCACGTGATTATAAACATGTAGATGAAACAGTAAACTTTAAGATAATTTCTTGAGCGCATACGTGCCCCAGGCTTGCAATTGTGCTGAGCGAGCATGCGGGCGCATTCTCAGAAAACAATTGGGTCGCGAATTCTCAGGAAACAATTGGGTCAAGCGCAATCCGAGCGCATAGATGTACTGTATTATGAACATGTATGACATCACTCAACTCACACTTAGGTTGCACACGCGGCTTAAACGATCATTAGTTTCAACAAGAGCTCCATTTCCTCGAACGACCAATATCCACAATTGTGAAAGAGCTAAGACATTTCAACAGTAATTGGTTTAAATCGTCCTTAAAAGGGCACAGTTTGGGCAGAAGAAATGTGGTTGTGAATTTTTTCGGGCGGGCAACATCGCACATTCGCCGACTGACTCTCATCTAGGGGGGATGACCGTCAGAAACACACGAATTTCACAATGCGTGCAGTTTCTCACAAGTACGCTTTTATCCGTGGGCATCGAAACGTTGATATCGACTTATTTCACAACCCAAAGAACTATGCTCAATACATGTATACGATACTTCAATATGCTCGCAATGTTTAGCGAATGCAAGTTGCATAAAAAAAAAAACCGCAACGCGCGCACTTTTTTGTTCACGGGGGGGGGGGGGGGGGGGGGGTAGCGTTTATAGCCAATCACAACGTATGGGCACACATTCATTGCGTAAGCTATATTTTTCATCATTTCGGAAGAGCGAGACAAGAAGAAAAGCCAGGAGTTTGACCCAAGATTTCACCCGGTTGGCTGCTCCACACGTCGGGAAAGAGAAAGGGGGAAACAAAAGTAGGAATAAAGAAAGAGAAAAGGTGCAGGAGAGTCATGGTAAGCGGCCTCGCCGAATAATGCTCCCTCACGTGTATGTTATCGTATGATGAATGTTCACTCACAAACACTCATCAATTCCGGATGTCTTCGAAAAGCGAATTAGCGCGTTGTGCAATTAGAAGTCTGCGGCTAAGGTCCCAGAAACTTAGCTTCCGTGCACGGTCAGTCGTTTAAGCAGCTAAAACTTATACGCAGAACACTTGGTTGAGAGTTGTAGGTTGGACAATGGCACAGAAAAAGATTAGCACAAGCGGCCGATGACCGGAGCAAGGAAACTGCCCGGTCATCGGGCAATTTCCGTGCCTAGCACTATCGTTATAGGCGTGCTAGGGAACAACAGCGTCGCGTGCCACAATTTTTCTGATCGGGGGATCGGTCACTTGTGCTAATCTTCTTGCGCAGTAGTACGTTGCCACAATAAATTGGATCGATTGTTTCTGAATTCCCTCGACAACGTAACGAAACGCACTTGGCCCTACAGTGAATATTAAAATTTTGCATTAGAGATCTTAGTTAATTCACTAATAAGGCGTAGTATCAAAAATAACCTAATGAGCGCCACATTACGGCAAACCTTATGTCGCTCGTTTCATTGAGCTGCGGTTAACCACTTTTTTTTTATTCCTTGGTTCAATTTGCGTGAAACATTCTCTATAGGGGTCGACCTATATTCATTTTCGACCAATTTTCGAGTACATACTGTTTATAAGATCTACAGATATTTATGCGTAAGGTCAGTATTGTACATGTAGGTGTGCATGCAGTGAAACAATGGACACAAAACCACGTGCGTAGAATTTGTCCCATCGTTCATTAAGGAAATGTTTTCTATACATTTGTTCTGGAGGATTATGACATATCTGCTTAGCATAATTAAACGACAAAAAGCTGTACCCTCGCACGTAGCAGTCTAAAACACCTTTGTGGACAGCACATAGACCTTAAAGTATGTTTATGAGGCAAAGTGGCACAACAAAAGAATTCATAGATGACACATACAATATCAAAGAAAAACAAGGACCTTGACAAAATTCTACGGCCCCCTGCACAGTCACAACCGAAATTCCAGAAGAGCAAAGGCAAACATGCACCTTTGCTTAGCTTTCCCTTGAAAAATCTGCAAATACTGCTTTCAGATTAACACTTCAGTGCCTGTAAAAGTGCTTTGGACTGTTGAAGCATAGTTTCTATGTAAGTTACTGGATGAAAAAAAAAGGTTTCAGCATAAATATCCAGCCGTTTGCTTACATATTCAAATTTAGAACTCAGACCAGTACTGGAAGGGGTAAGTTAAAGGCTTAGACGGCCATTTGAAAGTCTCCTAGAGGGCCCCCGATACACGCTAAGAGTTTTGAATTACTTCTCCAAATTTCTTTCAAGGGAAAATTTGTGCTTTCAAAGTTTCGAATAGTTTTCATATGCAAACGCTTTATTTCTTGGAAAGCACGTGCAACTTTGAAAATTTTCAGGCATGTTTGGCGCAGAAAAGTACACTGTTCGTATTAAGTATATCATCTTGATACAACATAGAGCTTTCAAAAGAAGAATTTTTTATTACTCCGTAGCGCTCCAAAGCAGAATTAACAGAAATTTGTTAATTTTTCGCAACATACCCTATCACTCCACACATTTATAACTTTGCTCGCAGATCAACTTAGGCATGCTCAATATCTCTTCTACATTTCATTGCGACCGTTGAAATTATTTTTTCTGTGAATTATTGTCTGCATTTGCATCGGAGGTGTGGAGGTTACACTTGGAGCAATTGTTCTAGAGTAGACAGATATTTTACACCACGCCTAGTCGCATTAACAGCTTCACTCTAAGAGGAAATGCTACAAAACATTGCCATTGCGAGTACTGCAAAATCGGTGCTGCCAGCTGAGCAAGAAACATGGTGTGTAATCCTTTCTGATCGTGGGCGACACTGTATCGGGAAAAAGTACAAGCGCACCAACGTCTCTTTAGTGCAAGTATTAATAAAACATGGCTCGCTATAGGCTATGCGATACGGCAACGGTCAAGCAACACATGTTTCGAGGTGAGCCGATGGCAATGTGGTCGCTCGCGAAGTAATGCATGGCAGCAGTTCTATTAACGGCTGCTGTAATCGAGTTTTCTTCGGTCCGAGACATTTCGCAGGCCGTTGTCGCGATCGCTGTAGAAGCATAACTACAAGTAGACGGGAACCATGAAACACGAAACGAACATGCGATAAAGCTAGTGTTTGTGGCTCTCGTGCCAGTGAACTTATCTTTTGCATTTTGGTATTGACTGACTTGTCTTAATTTGTACTCGCGTGCCGCGACTAGTTTTCGCTTTCTGCTTTTTTTCCCCTTTTCTGTTGGTACGTGTGCTTGCACGTTTCGGACAATCAAGCTGTGAACGAGTGCTTCGCCTCTGCGACTAATGGGAACCGGAATACGTCGGCGTTTTTTATCAGAATGTCGTGCGAGTCCGCTGTCACACCGGAGGTTGGCATAAAGCGTTTGTCAGAAAAGTGCAAGCACGTGTATAACTGGCTCAACGGACAAGTTAAGCTATATCAATAAATTCATTATTATTATTATTATTATTATTATTATTATTATTATTATTATTATTATTATTATTATTATTATTATTATTAGTGGTGGTGGTGGTGGTTTTGTATTCGTTTTTCTGTGTGTGTGCGTTTTTTTTTTGAGCGTCTCGGGCAAATTGAAGAGGAAATAAAGTGACGACGAAATGTGAGTGAAGCACCTAGTCCGTAATCTGATTAGGTCGTTGTTTTCTTTTCGGCTATCTTGACCTTGCAGCCAATCAGTAGACATAAATCTCAACGACCACTGAGTAGTGAACTTTGTCGTCTACCCCATTCAATTGCGAGAAAAACGCATTTATGACACCGCAGAAAGAGGTGATGCAGCCTGATGCAACATGCATTAGGCGCTGCTTCATTTATGTAATAAAGATGTTTATTCTCTCTCTGCACTGTGGATGTTTGCTTAACGTCGATGTTCGGTCCAGTTCAACTTTGGGTGCACCCTCTTTGCCACAAGTTCACCTTGTCAATTCTCCAAACACCCCCATGTCTTCGGCCGATACTTATGGTCGTTACTGACTGTGAACTGTTATGGCGTTGCAAACGACGTTTTATTTTTGCCACGGAGTAGCTTGGAGTTGAATTTAAAAAAAAAGGACATTGCTGACTGCACATATTTTTTTTTCTCTTCCAGCTTGGCACGAAGCGGTTATGTAACCGTCGAATTTTGCAACTAAAGTGAACGAAATGGGGTGCTGCGAAGTATGGCTACACTGTGAAACATGGCAGCGGCACGGAGCTCTCGGCGTCCCTACTACCGCTGTCTTTGATGATTTTATTGCAGTGCGATGTCGCCTTATGCTGTTTTGTGGAAGGGAACGGGTATAGTTGACGCGGAGAACATGATTTAATCGCCATACGATAGGTACAGCGGTACTGAGACTGAAGTGGTCACGCTTTATGCTAACCTCTGGCGTGACAGCGGACCCACATGAAATCCTGATGAAAATTCCTGATGTATTACGGTTCCCACAAGCGAGTTCGAGTGCATTCAGTAGGCATTGCCAAATCCTCACTGGAAGCTTATACCACTGTCGTTGAAAAGAAAACTGCGCAAACATTGCATTCTACCGGTGCTAACATATGGGGCAGAAACTTGGAGGTTAACAAAGAAGCTCGAGAACAAGTTATGGACCACACAAAGAGTGATGCAAGGAAAAATGTCGCAGTTTCGCCTGAAAGGCGAAGCGTCAATTGCGATAGCAAATAGCGATAGTAGTTTTATCGGCTGCATAAACTCGGACACATTCGCTTACTAACTGAATTAACAAGCGTGGTGTCAGCGCGCACAAGCAAACATGGATAGATCCCTCTCGATGACCGCAGACAACCACGGTCAAAACGCTGGCATGAGCAAGCGCGGCCGCCGCAGCGAGCGCAGGTTCGTGTGCTCTATCACTTCAACGGAAACTGAGCGGCGAAAGCACAGCGCACACAACGGTCAGAGCCGTGTGGAAATTGCTTTCGAGATACCGTGCGCGCGACAGCCCGCACCGACGCAAAGTACAAGTGAGCAGTTGTTAGCAGAGTAGAAGCTTGCCTCCCCCTCCCTCCCGCGCTGCCTTCCCGCTTTCCTCCTTTCGCGTGGGAGATTGAGTCGCCAGTTTCCCTTGCGCCCGGTTGCAAGCTGGCATTTGGTGCCGCAGCACAGTGTCGCCCCCCCGCCCTCCCTCCCTCCCATTTCCCCACGGCGTTCGCGCGACGGAAGAAGTGGCGTTTGCTCTCCGCCGTGCGTTCGCACTCCGTGAAAGCACTCGTCCGCCGCGCGCTTTCACTCGCACATACGGCACGCGGCGACGATTTCATCGCCCTTAGACTTTATGCGGAACCTCACGGAGGCGACGACGCCGACGACGGCGACGGTGACGGCCGCGACGGCGACGCTGACGGCCGAAATCCGCTTAAGTGTCCATATAATTGCTATCGCAATAAAATGTTAGGCGTAACGTTAAGAGACAGGAAGAGAGCGCTGTGAATCAGAGAACAAAGGGTGATAGGCGATATTCTGGTTCACATTTGGAGGAAAAAATGGAGCTGGGCAGGCCATGTAATGCGTAGGATGGATAACCGGTGGACCATTAGACTTACAGAATGGATACCAAGAGAAGAGAAGCGCAGTCAAGGACGGCAGAAAATTAGGTGTGGTGATAAAGTTAGAAAATTTACAGGCGCGAATTGGAATCAGCTAGCGCAAGACAGGGGTACTTGGAGATCGCAGGGATGGGCCTTCGTCCTGCAGTGGACATAAATATAGGCTGATGATTATGATTATGATGATGATAATGATTCCGGTTCCCATTGGTCGCAGAGGCGAAGCAGTCGTTCACTGTTGGATTGTCGGAGAAGTGCAGGAAGGTTTCTGGTGTTTCGATTCACTGTTATACCCGGACTCATCGATGCTCTTTCGTTTGCACGCTCTCTTCAGTCGAAGGAGCGAGTGAACATGAAAGCGAGCTTTTGCACTTGATCGCGAGACCTAGTTCGGCATGCGCGACGAGGCTGTGGCGAAGCTTTCCCGCTACTTTTGCACTCCGAAAATTTCTGCTATCTGTTTTACATTCAAGATTTGCGCCAGGCGACTGCTGCTTCACTTAGCCGTGGTTATTGTAGTGAGGTGTTTATTATTTCTCTCGTAGTGAACAGAAACTAGAAAAAAATGAAACCGAAGAATCTGTTACAATAAAGACACATTTGCACACCGGTTTCAGGTTTGGCGTGTGGTGCATTGCCTGATCGTAACCGATTACATCTCGCTCTCTTCGTATCACGCCCGATGGCTGGTGTGCACACTAATCAAAGAGAAAATTATGTCTCTGTGTAAATTAATGCTCTTACTTGTTGCGTGAATCTGAACTAAATGTCCATGTTCCTCTATAGTGGAAGTATCCTGCGTTTTAACTAGGCAAAACTGCGTATACGCCTCTGTACTGCCCATTTCCTTCAGACGCTGATGTGAGATAGAATTGATTCAATAGTTACACAATTTCAAATGAGCGCCTGCTAATTTGCACTAGTCAGTTGGGCAGCGTGTCCACGTCGCAAGGAAGGCGTACTGCTATGCCACCCCATATATAATTTTCATGCTGGTGCGTACGTGTTGTACTTAAACAGAACGATTTACCGACGTTAATCAAAAGCACCTGAAACTCCGATATTCCCATTTTCGCCAATGCACTGTACGCGGTGTCCCCACGTTGTGCGCCGCGTGTATCCAATAGCCTCGTTCAAAGAAATATTGAGCGTCGTCAAGACATCTGTATCACAAAATGCATTACCACGCCTGCTATCAGATGAAAAAACACGTTGCAACACGCATACGCTGAACGTTATCACGATGGCGCTAACAACTGTAACGCAATCTCGCTTAAGTCAGCCGCAGAGCTTTACTGCAGATGCCGTAAAAGCTACAGGTTGACATTCTCTTCCCGCAAAGAACAAACCGAATTTAGCCTAAAGAAAAATAAATCTGTCTCGAGCAAAATGTGGAGGGTACAACGATTGCCTTCGTCACAGCTTTCCGATGCGGATATTCGCAATCCATCTGGCGCCGAGCTTTTGGTGCAGGGGCAAATTTGCGAAAGGAAACAGACTTGTCTTGCTGTCCGGCTGATGAACACTGCAAAACGCAGCAATATTGCTTGGCCGCTGCACTTGGTCGCACTGCTTGTGCCAATGAATGAACGAATGAATGAATCAATGAATGAATCAATCAGCCAACAAACAATGCGGGCTTTTTTACACCGCTTTAACAACAATGCTTAAATCTGCACGAGTCATAATAACTAAGTCAAATGAGCTTTCAACGAGTCATTCAATGTATTATAGTTACAGGCACAAATAGACATAGTCGATTCGACCATTGTGTGTACTTATAGAGGCAGCTATAGCACCTGAATGAAATTTAATACACCCTCTCATTTGATAGCATAAGAGTAAATGGCCCCAGTTGGCTCTGCTCATTTTTGTTCAGACTCCTCACTGTGCTTCAAACCCCCGAAATAAGGCTCTCATTGATGCAGAGTGCATATTATAGAATCAAGTTTCGAGCTTGTTGCTGCGAGAGATGTAAACAGTGCATTGCCATGCGCGGGAACGTGCGGGCTATATCACTGTGGCATTTTATCCCGAGCGGCTTAGCTTCTGTGTGTTCGGGCAGTAGCTTAGAGCACGTCTATAAAGAAGGAACTGTGGCACAGTTGTATAAACGAGCGGCTTTGAAAATCGATTTGCATTTAGAGCACGCACTTTGCTTCTGCAGCTTACCCCTCGGTTTTCGTTCAACTTTTGCGAGTGTTACTTACACTGCTTGGAGCGAGAGTACAGGGCTTAGCCTAACAAAGAAATGCACACTCGACATCCAGGGTTATCGTGAAGCGATTAGATTGTCGGAGCGAAGTCCGCCTAATATGGGATATTTTATTAGGTAGTTGAAGAGAGTGTTTCGATGATTTGTTCGACACAGATGCTTAAAGCTTGAGAATACCTGCCTCAAGCACCGACGGTGTGATTTTTGTCTGTTATCTTTTTTTTCCAGCTATGGTCTCATATAGTCAGCTAGATCATCTAGCTTCTGCTGTCTGAAGGAAACGACGTTTTCCAGCCGAAACCCATAGGTGCACTTAGGCGTGTATGATTAACACAAATCACAAGCAATTACATTAGCGAAACGAGAAAGGTATCTTGCCGCGTTAGATCAAAGCGCAAAGAATCGAATAACGTCTATATATACGTAAAGCTTAAAACGGGGTGAGAGACATGTTGGAAGAATGGAAGGTCTCCATGGGAAAACTGATGCAGAAGGGAGTTATGCCATCAGTAATAAGCCCGTGTTTAATAGTTCACAGACGCTTATAATACAATGTGCATATCTGGGAATGTTGATACATACGCTCTACTTTCAAAACAAACACCAATTATGCCCGAAGAATTGCTCTGTGTAAAACAGGGGCAACAGTGGTAATGTTTGTTTTTCGAAATTCAACAGTCCTAGAGCAGTACCGGAAGATTTTCTGATCTCAATTTTACTCAATCTGTGATTTGACTGAATTGTAAAACCTGTTACACAGAACGAGCATTTCAGATATTTGCGCCTGTCATTTTCTTCTCTCTCTTTTTTAAACTTACCTGCAGTTTTCTTCACACCTCTGTATTGTAGTCACGTGCTTTTCAGAGAGAAAACCGGCCTCGTAACATCTTAATATTACAATTATAAGGCTTGTCACTGGCCAAACAGCAATGAAATTGACATTTTGCTGCCCGTCCTGGTACCTTGTTCATAATCCAGAAAGGTCACCGCTGTAAGAGCTTAAGTAGGCACTCTGGAATATTTGACGAAGAGACTTCAAGTTCTAACATGTGTTCGGTTAAGTGTTTTCATTAGTATGAATGAGTGATTCCAGATGAAGAAGTGATTACGCATTTCGTTCTGTCACTATGGTCTGTCGCACAATCTTCGTGAAGTCATTCTGGTGTTCTCACAGTGTCTATTTAGATTTATGGTCTCACCAATACTGACAGATTTTCAATGTCTGCTTGGTGTATTACCAGCGAAGCTGTTTAGGACAGCCGTAATGTGTGGTTCGTATTAAGAAGCTGCCGCGCCGTAGCCATGGCAACCAGGAGGGCGGCGCGGCGCATGCAGACGCGGTCTCCTCATCGCCAGCTCTTTCAACTTCCCGACCCCCGCCTCTCTTCTCTCTGCGGCGAGCTGAGCCAGGAGTAAAAAAAAAGGAGAAAGCTTGCACTAGGCCGCGCAAAGCTCAAGACACAGCGAAGCTGGCCGATTGATTGCGTCTCTTGGTTGTAGCTAGGTTGAACTTAGCTATGTGGAGGTTTAAACTTGGTTGCAGCTAGGCCTATACTCGTGTACGTGAGCTGTGCTAGTACTGGAAAGGCTGCGGTAGTACTGGAAAGGTGCGCGGCGGTAGCGCGACGGTGTGGGGGAGCACGACGTCATACCAGCTGTGGCGGCAGCGATAGCGCGGCGGTGGCGTGATGGCGCTGGCGCACCTTTCCAGTACTACCGCAGCCTTTCCAGTTCTAGCACAGATGACGTACACGAGTATAGGCCTAGCTGCAACCAAGTTTAAACCTCGATATATATACCCAAGTTCAACCTAGCTACAACCTAGAGACGCAATAAATCGGCCAGCTTCATGTGTCTTGAGCTTTGCGAGGCCGAGTGCAAGCTTTCGCCTTTTATTTTTATTGGCAACATCAAAAAGCTTGCATGGTGGCCCAGTGTCCTTCATGTTGACGAAATTCGTGCAGGCGCCTGAACATGTCATAGATTGAGACGACACACGTATCTCAGTGGCCGACGAAAATCTGTAATCATGGCCGGGTTCATCTCTAATCACTCACTACCTAAAATACTGACTGCACTTTCCGAGAATGGATACCGGTATTCCCTCCATCTATGCGAAGTGACTTGTTAACTTTTTTAAGAGTACTTAAACTGTTTGAGCGGTGACCTATCTTTGACGAGAACAAGGTGCTAATATTAAGTTTAATTTCGTCATCGTGCCAACACCAAAATTGCTTTATAAATTTATAAATGATTTCTGGATCAGATCCCACAAATCTTCTGATAATTTTTTGCCTCTACAGGAAGCCGTCTTGTACAATAAAAAAACCATGTTTATCCCAGCTCATCACTATTACAGGCACGACAACAGCCGAAACTAAATGTGTGAATATATTAGACCAAATGAACAGGTTAGCTAGTCAGGGATTCCATTCACGGCGGCAGCGGACAAAGTTTGTGGTCAAATCCAAAACAAATCCAAAAGTGGTCAAACCCAAAAATATTCCAAAAGTGGCCAAATTTGACCAAAAGTGGTCCAATCCAAAAATAAAAACGCTCGTGCTGTTAAATTAAAGCTGCACGTTAAGACTCATTCAAACTAGGCCGACATGGCACCGATTTGGTCTCCCGACTGTTGGCGACAGCAGTTTCCAGGACCGAAAACGCTGTGGCCAACGGTTTCAAGGAAGGAAAACGCTGTCGCCAAAAGTCTGCAGACCAAAATCGGTGTCGTGTCGGTCTAGTGTGAATGAGCCTTTAGGAAACCAAAGGTAGCCAAAATTAATCCGGAACCTTACACTACTGCGTCCTTCATAACTCACTGCGCAGTTTCGGGGCGTAAGAACTCGTTTCTTTGTTTGGGTGTCTTCTTGACTGATTTTTTACAGCTGGGTGGCTTCCCTATTGATCTACTTCCTTCAGCCAGTACGCCATCTTGTCGACAGCCTATTTAGCGCTCAGAGCATCCAACCCTGCTCGAAAAGATGCAAAACAACGCGTCCTGCGTGACAGGGGGTTGGTATAGTGAAATGCACGAGTGGTAGACAGGAAGAGAGACTCTCTTAATTTTTCGCCAGCATCCCTTACATTCGGCGACGAACTATGCTTCAAGTAGTTTGTCATCTAATCTGCATGCGCGAAAGCAGCTGCCCCAGCCTCGTAACAGTGGCGCTGTTGACTTCTTTGAAATACTGAGGCAAGCAAAAAATAAACATAAGAGTGCACTTTCATGCAGCCACGACGACACAGTACGCGTCTTAACACGCCGTCGACCTTCTCGCTGATTTACGACGACGTGACTCGTCATCGCTGTAGAAGCAGCCGTGCTACAAGTTTTATTTCTTCCTCGCCACGCATGCGGTAATCTTGCAAACCCAGTCGCAAACTTCTCGCTTCTCTCTTCTCTGATGGCGATCTTACACGACACGTGTTCGCTATTCCGCTTGAGAGATCATGTACTAGTGTTTGCAAGAAGACAGCCATTCATTTGTTGCTGCCACGAATTCCAAAGCATGATTCATGCCTGCAATTTTCTTTTCTTCCGTCCGAAGGTGTGTGAAAACAGTGGCTTCTGTATATTCTTTATACGTTTTAAGCGAACGCGCCTTAAGTTTTCCGACTCCACCAACGGCGTAAGAAAAAGATATAGAAAAGAAGGAGGTCTAATGAGAAGAAAAGCGTAGAGGAGGCGTAAGACATGATTGATAGAGTATGCAGCATACTTCGTCTTCGGGTAAAACCCGAAAATTTTCAATTTTCGCACTCCAAACTACTTTTTAAAAATCAGTTATACTCGATTCCTCCTACAAGTTTGCAGTTTCTAAAAGGACAATTAAAAATGCAGATGCTAAAAAAACTTATGAACACTGCCCGCCTTGTGTCAAGAATTGGTCAAGATATATCACAGTATAAATATTATTCGTATATGAATTGGTAGATGCCTCCTTTTCAATTAGCACTCAAGCAAAAAGACGGCATATATGTATAACATATACAGCGCCTCCCGGCCTTGAGTGAAGGAAAGCTTAGTTTTTTTAGTAGCCGCGTTTACATGCATACGACAAGGGCGCATCACATTGCATTTCCCATACGTCGCATCGCATACTACTTGAAAGTGGAGGTAATGTGCTAGGAAGCGAACGCCCTGCTTACGTTGCTTTCCATTGCTAATAGTATACTATGACATTGAGAGGACGTTTGGCCACCTATGTTACGTTCAGAGAAGAGCGGCTGATTTCGCTAGTTATTATTTCACTAACTTTATTACAATAGCGTATAGCGAAAACCAGTAAAACACGACAACAGACGAGCATGAAAGGCCTGACAAGTCTAACATGTCGCCGTGAAGTAATTAGGCCCAGTTTCGCACTCCCGCATTCACGCACACACCCACCGACGCATAGACTCAAAATATTGGAGGACGCTTAAGCTTCGCCTTTAAGAGTGGAACGCGATATCGTTATCGGGTCCCGTTCGCATCGCATTTTTCTTTGAGTATGCTTCACTGCAACAATAAAGTGGGAAAGCCAGCTTACAAAGAGCAAGCTTACACTGATCCCCTAAAAGTCGGTTCACTTTTAAACAGAAATAGATTGCTGGGAAGACGTTTTTCCCGGAGCAATATAAGTCGTCACAGTAAAATGTGAAGGCCCTAGCACATTTTTATTACTTTATTTATTATTTGTTATTGCCCCGACGCGTACGCATGTCCAAAGCGCATTAGGCAGGCGAAGTCACAATTTAACCTGCCGAGGATTCGAGTGCCATCTGCATATGAATTTCGCAACATACCTATCCGAGCACAAGTGGAGCACAGGTATGGTAGAAATGCTGGAAAAGGGGTTTGTGTTTGAGTTTTATCGTAACAAAATTATGTTTTCTCGTACATTCAAATTACAATCCGACGCCACCTTGTCTGTAGGTTGTAGTTAAGTCGTACTTTACCATTTTTTGACGAATTTCACTGTGGGGTTGTTCTTGAGTGTATGCGTGTGTGCGTCCTGAGTGAAAGCAGAAATTCTGGAAATGCATATGATAATGCACGTCAACCTGGGCTTGAAAATTAAGGAAAACATCACACATTTTTCGAATTCTACCCTTGTGCGGTACTAGTCGTACGTTTTTTTACGTTTTTTTTTCTTTATCAAAAATTTCAGAGAGCAATGAAAAGAACCCGTCGCCAAAAACTTATCTATTTCAATCAATGAATAGAAATTTAGGTCAATTCAGTTTCAAACAGAACTGAGAGGTTGAGAAACCACACATTTAGTAGAAGCTCTGTTTGTCATTAATTCTACCTATGAATGATTCCGATTCTTTCAATAGAACATTTGCGTCCAAAAGGAAACCATTGACTGTAATCGCTTGTGAAAGTTACCTAGAAAATCCCGAACTTTATCTGCCAAATAGCGAATACCCCAATTTCTCCCCTGTTTCCCTCTTTAAAAATTAGACCTGATTTACATCCCCCCCCCCCCCCCAATGTGTATGTGCATGTGTGCACAGGACTAGCTGCTCTGCCTAAGTACTGTGTCATCGATAGACCTATATTTGAAAGTAAAAATAATAACAACAGCTCTTGTATATCACGTAACCTCTATGTCGTCGTGGTAGTCAGATTTCAATACCACTGCTACAAAGTATATAAAAAAAGCTGCGCCGAAATAATGCAAAGTTTTTGAAGCAAAAGCATGCAAGAAAAACTCACCGTCACCGCACATAATGCTGGTTCTTGCATTGGTTCTTGCAGAATAAAAGCGATCCAGAAAAAACGCCCAATGTGATACAAGGTGCTCGCGGAACTGATAAATTTGTTAAACGCGCAACTCACATTCGCAATAGAAATTAGTAAGCGAAACGGCGCTGGTGGTAACACAGGGATATCCTGGAACTCCTTTTAGTCCATTATGTTGAAGCTCTACAACAGCTAGGCCATTAATATATTCCCAGAGACAACCCCCAATAAAGTCTGAATAAACGAGGCCCACCATCTTTTTTCAAGCGCTAATCCTCACCGTATTTACTTATGCAAGCGCGAGTCCTGGCCATCTTCCTGCTTCGTGCTTCATTTCCATATGCGGATGAAAGGTAGAAAGAAAGCGAGATCATGATAAAAAAGAGGTGGGGGGGGGGGGGAGGGGGAGGATCAGGATGCAGGCTACTATCATCAGTCTTGTATGACGTTACTATTAGTAAACAAATGAAGTCAACAGGAACAGCGGACGTCAACAGATTGCCGTCATGAGACTCACAATCGATAGCATGTCGTATGCAGCGCGAAAGAACATTCCCACCATAAAAGACAGTCGAGAAGGCATTGAATATAAAGGCGCTCATTTCTACAGGGAACCTTGGGGTATTCATGTTTTGTGCGCTTTGTAGTCGTCTTGCTCTTTATTATTCGAGTAACTGCCTTTGAAAGTAATATTCCAAGTATCATGCAATCTATCTGCAGAGAGCGACTGTTGTGATCCACCCGAAAGCATAGGTGGGCACAAATCATAATTGAGAGTTGTAGGTTGAGTATTCCACAGTGCACGCTGCTTATAACGGTGAGCTAGCGCTTCTACAGGAGAAAAAAATTGCACAGAGCATTTAAATAAATCATGCATGCTTTTCTTGCGCGTTGTCGTGTTCTCATGCATTGCGAACGTTGTAGGTTGTTCGAAGTCAATCTGACGCATGTACCTATAAACAATGCAATGCACTACACGTTTCAACCTCTACGTGAGCCGTATGCAAACATGTGCCGTCTCTTGCACGCGTGTGCGCACGAGCTGCAGTATGTCAACTGTGTACGGAACCTGCAAGGGCTGCACGTGTAGGTGCTGTGCTGTGCAAAGTGCATAGACTTATGTTTGAGTTATATATATAATGTATTGTTATTTGTTTACTTTATTTCCTTCTATTTAAATACGGAAGCCTGCCTTCAGGCTTAATGCAAGGCATTGTTTACAGTACACAAACACGCGCCGAATGTCTGTTGTGCGAAGGTGGCAAACAGGCTTGATAAAGTGGGTAACAAATCCAGAGCAAGTGCATTAAATTCACGTATGTGATAGTCTGATCTGTGCTTTTTGTCATGACAGCGTGCCGATAATTTTAATCAACTTTGTAAATGTAAGAGAAAAGAGTCAGCTGGAATCCATGAATACCATCATCTCCTCATCAAGTAAAAAAAATCTAGATATGTTTCAAGTAATGCTTGTGAATAATTAATGGCGTTTATCAATGGTGGTTCGGGAATGCATCGAGTTCTATGTGCCACTGCAAACGGAATTATCCATTTAAGAGCGTTTTACTGTCTATAACGACCCCCCTTACACAATAGAAAAGAGGCATTTGAACATATCAAAACTCTCATACAATGGGTGTATGAGTGTGTGAGGTAACATTGTACTTACTAACCGGCTTATATAACCACGGCATTTCGACATGCAGTGTGGTGCTAGTGGGTTGACTCTCTTCTGAGTAATTAGGCAACACATTTCAAAAGAACGCTTCTTTAGATATAGTAAACTAATAGGCACCTTAAAAATTACACAGACCGTGTAAATATAGGAAACCGCACTATATTGAATGTCTTTCGAATAGCGTGCTCCAATTATCAGCACAGTGGCACATGTACAAAGAATAGGTGTTTTGATAGCCCATAAAGCCCTTAGCATTAAAAGGGTGTTTTAGGTGAACAGTAGATCATTACGGAAACTAAAAGGTTGTTCTGGTAATAAAACGCTCTAGGACCCACATTTTTGCAAATTTCAGTTTGGCAAAAGAGTGTTATTGGTGTTCGAAAGCCCTTTTAGGGTGCGAAGTGGTTTATAGTGATCGCGACGAAAATTGGAACTAACTGCATACTGCAGACTTAGTTCATTAAAGGGAGGCATAGATAGGAATATTGAGATGTTCTAGAAGGCAGAATAATAATTAAGTCGAACACAATAAGCAATACAAAGAATAGGCAAACGGCAAAACAAAACGCATATTGCATCGAAAAATGCACAGTGACAAAATATAAACTTCTTTCATTTGTTAGAAAAGTTGCCACTGGTTCGTCAAGCAGTCCGGAGTTTAATTATACCCTTAACCAAAGGTACAACCCACGCCTTCCCGCCGTGTATACTCAAAATGAACATCACGCTTCAAAACGTCTGAGGCCTGTATTTAAAAAAAATGACAAAAAACTAATATCTTTGCGATGAGCCTTTCATCTATGGGACGCATTGCGTCACTCCTTTGGCAATTTGTTATTACTTACGATGGCATTTCTCTGTTCTGATGATAATTTACAAAGGCTTTTGCTAAATTCTACAAGCGCGCACATTGGCAGCTAAAGACAAAGAAAGCAAGATGCATCTGAGAATGCCAAGGTAAGCTGCACAACCTAAACACCACAAAATTTGCAACACAGACGACCTCCAGCGGAAAAAACGAGCTGCGCTAATTACGGACGACAATTATAGAGGAAAACGAAATGACGCTCGCTACCACGCCCTCGATGGTGAATAAACACAACACAACTAACGGCCTCAGCAGAGGCGCTCTTGGACTGCTGTTGCTACTGATTTGGCTGGCGAAGCAGGACCGTCTCAGTCGTGGGTTGCAATTATACTCGTTCTGCCAGAGGAAGCTAGCTGGAGCCTCGCTTGCCGCGCAGTGTCCAAGCAGAAGCAATCCATGCACATTGTACTGGAAACAGCCATGCTTCAGTTCTTGAAAAAGCTGAGATTGAAAAAAATTCACATAATTAGAGGGGTATATAAAGATTGTACCCAAAAAAACCGGTAAATACGTAATTGAAAAAAGTCGCAATCTGTCTGAAAAGGTGAAGCATCGGTGGCGATAGCAAATTATTAGACATCTGTATGAAGTCAGGTTAATAGTTTTATCGGCTGTGTAAATTGCAGCAATCATTGGCTTACTAACTAAATTGACAAGCATGGTGCCACACACGTATACAGGCAATCACGAACAGATTTACCCAATGCCCGCGGACACTCGCCCTCAGAACGCTGACATATTGAAGAGCGGCAGCAGCAGCGAGTCAACGCTTCGTGCTGCCTTTAGCTTCAACGCGTCTCCAAACATGAGATTGCGCAACCTCGAGAACACAGCGCACACACGCGAGAACAGAGCGCACACGAAGCCGCAAGTCATCACGGCTTTTGTAGCATTTGGAACTCGCCACAGATTACCTCCAAGATAGGGCGCGCGCGACCACGCTCACCCGCACCACGCGCAGCTTCAGCAGGACCAGCGCCTACCGCGTACATCTAACTCCCTTCCTCCCCCTTAGTGCTCGCTCATCCTGAGCCCCTTTTCGCTCACAGCGCTAGGCGAACGGTAAAACTGCGCCCATCAAGCCTTACTTTTGAATCACCTTCTCACGCGTTCCCTGGCGCCTATTGCAAATGGCACCGGATCTTATCCCACTGGGCCTTTTTACGGAACATCACGGCGACGGTGATGGCTGACAATTGCCTTGAGTGTCCCTAGAATTGCTATCCCAATAAAGCAAGGGAAATATTCACACATACACACACACACACACACACACACACACACACACACAGAGAGAGAGAGAGAGAGAGAAACATATTTTTTGGTGATGTTTCAGCCGTTGGACGACCTTTGTCAGAGTGAAATAGTTGTAGTGGCAAAGGAGAGAGAGAGCTTGTAGTTATGAAGAGGAAGAGGCGGCCATGCTTTGGTCGAAATGTTAGCAACTAGCATGGTGAGTCAAAAATTATCTGCACCTTTCGTTCCACAATATAACAACACTGTAATGAAGAGAAAGAGAGGCACTGGGGCTCGCGCGCTCGGAATGCGGACGCGGGCAGATGGAGAAGACGACGAGGAAGAGAATAGAACAGCTCGCCCAGGAACGGGTGCTGCCTCTGTGTACTTTATTAGTTTAAAACACAAATGTAGGCGTTCAACATAGAGATCATTTTAATACACAGTCATCTGCCTTGTCAATGCACTTGGTCCAGTGGTCCACAAGCTAGCGTAGCTATTCCAAGATGACGGTGTTCTGTTGGTTGTCAAGCCACCTTTGCACTGCTTCCTGCACGCCTAAGTCTGTAGAAAATTAGTCACGTCACAGCGCAACCCTGAGTGGCCTAAACAGAAGAAAGCTTCACAACCTCCAACCAGACAAATCCAATCATTTCTCATTGTTCCTCTTTGGTATACACTTGCAGCGGAACGTTAATTAATTTTTTGCAACGAAAGAAAGGAAATGGAGCAATTAAGATCAAGCATTCACAGCGTTACTTCGACAACTCAACATTATAATATGCGAGGGCACAAAGTAGTGCGCACAATGTAAGGGGAGTTGTAGGGGAGTGTAGATACGATTTTTCTTTCCCTCGTAAATGAGGATTTGTTTTTGTAAGCGGGCCACTTCCTTTCTAACAAATAAATTGTAGCATTGTGCAGCCTTTACTACAGTGGCATAGAACGATGGACGCCTACCTTGAGTTGCTATATGGTTTACTTCAAACCACTGCGACGCATTCATTGCGTCTTGTGACTAGCGCCATTCCAAGCATAAATAATCATTAACTGCTCTGCAGCTTTAGCATCGGCAGCATGGCTAAGAGGTAGAATCCTGCAGGATCTGATGGTCGTAAGTTCGAATCCTAGCGGCACAATGAGAATTTTTCGCTTTGTAATATCCTCGTGAATCATTTTAGGATTTCAGTGACAGGTCGTGGCGGACACCGCCAGACGTCGGCGGACATCAAAACAACTAGGGAAGTGAGTGAGTATTCCATCATAACGACTCACCCAGTTCTTTATGTTCACGCTTCAGCCCACGACATCGTCCGGAAGCATGAAGTCAAAGCGACACTGATAAACGCACGCGCCACTGTGGTGACAAGCGACAACCAATGCGTAAGAGCCACCACCCACATTCGTTCCGATATGATACAGAGAAAGATATAGCCGACGACGGGAGAAAACAAGAAAGTACGAGCACCGCATACTCGCAGTAGCGCCATGTACTGCCGACTCGCTACCGCCGAGCACTCAAGACCTGTTAGCATGGCGAGTGCCTGGCAGCCAGAAAACTGCGGTTGCCGGCCCAGGGCAAGGGCTGGATTCATTAGCCTGGTTCATTACGTGTTCACCACCAGGAACCAGAACCATTTGCGGCAAAGCGGGGTAGGACGAATGAATAAAGGAAGAAACCATTCGACCACAGAGAGTCTGACATTCCAAAGGCAGAAGAGAAATGTGTGTGCATACGATCGAAAGGCGCGTCCGCACACCGTCTCGAGTCTTCATCACTGCGGAACTTCCTGATTCGGAAAAAAAAAGAAAGGATCAGGGATGCTCAATTTTGGTTAGTTAGGACCATATAAGAATGCAGACAATGAAACGACAGAAAGCATAGGTGAATTATTTTTTATGTTTCATTGAAATGCAGGGGTAAGAAAATTTCGCCAGAATCCACCTCACGATGGTTGTCAGTGGTAATGCAATTAGCGTTCAAGCAATGTAATGAAGCACAGCATTACTACCAGCGCAGACATACTCGCATCAACCATCTTGGGTATTTGTACGTGTACGAGGTTAGCCCCGGTAGTATTAGCCCGCACCGCTTACGACGATTGAGGTGGGTGTGGAGTGTGACAAAACATCGCTACGCGATTGCTGAGCACATTAAGTAGAAAGCGACAAAGTGCCAATCAACGTGGGCGCCCCTAATGTGCTGAGCGTTGCACAGTGTGTAAATGTTTGTGCCGAGTGGCTTCGCTACTCTACTCGTGGTTTTGACAGCCAGTGCGAGACTTGCCACCCATGTTGACCTCCACGAATACTGTCAATCAACTAGATGGCGCCATAGCTAATGGCCTCCTCAGTTACAGGCAAGGACTCGACTCCTATGGACAAATTAAACGAGGTGGTGCTCCTTCGGTGGCGATGCAGGATGTGAGCCTATCGAATGCCTCCAAAAATGGGCAATGGTTGTTAATTAAAAAACGTTCCACGGAATCTGCGTTACTTTTTCAAAAAGATATAACTTTGGATGGTTTCGAGCGTCAACATAACATAGTTGGAATATTTATTGAATATTGAAAAGCCTGTGATCGGATTAATCATACCACACTTAAATAAAAACTAGAGCATTACGGATTCCATGGAGCATTTTTCACACTTATGCAAAGCTACTTGAGTCATCGCCAGCGTCAGATACAATTTAATAACTATAAATCAAGCTTTTGATACTTAAACAGTGGAGTACCGCAGGGAAGCATCCTAGGGCCTCTACGTTTTAATGTATATATTAATGACGCACTAAGAATTACCCAATTTCTAAGCTTATGCTGACGATACTAGTTCGTTTTTTCTAGGAATCAGATTTATTCTAGGATTATTTATAGATTACAACAGTGGAGCTGGTGATCGACCTCGCTTCTTCTAGGTTTTTCTAGGCTTGGCTAAGTTTTGCTAGGAAATGCTAAGTGCTGCTAGGCACAGTATTCCGAATCGGATCGGCGCCGAGTAGCAAATTTTCGCTTGGCCGCGCGAAGCGCTTCAAGATGAGCAGCTTCTTTTTCGGGTGTCCGGATCTACTTTGGTCGTCCCATGTCAAGGCTACATGTACTCGCCACAGAGTCAATGAGAGTTCTGCCACCGTCGCGGCGGCTCCGAGCTTTATCTCCCAGGTGACGTCAAGGCCAAGCTGCGCCTCCACACTTGCCGCGGCGCGGCTGGTCGAAAGCTGCTGAGCCGACGCCAGAGGCACCTGCTGTAGTCACGGACACCGCGCGCGTTCGGCGCGAACGCGGGGAAATGCGGATGGTGTCGGCGGCAGCTCTGCGCGTTGCCTCGTTAGTGCTGCTACAATTTCTTTCTTTCTCTCTCTCTCTCGCTCTCATTTTCTCTTTCTCTCTCCAGACCATAGCGCGCGCCACGCGCATGCTCTCCTTTCCTCTCCTTAACGTCCCATGTCAAGGCAACATGCGCACGCCACGGAGAGGAGGCAAAGCACACGCCGCTTCGCGAGGTGGTTGCTAGGCAACGCGTGGGGACGTCATCGCCAGGAGCAGCTTCTGTTCCCACTACGCGGCGCAACCAAGAGCTTAAACATAGGGAGCCTACATGCAACGCCGTTTTAGGGTGTGACAGCCTTTGTAAGGGCACTTGCCGCCGCCAGCTAAAGTGGCGGTTGAATCTGGGGCACAAAATGGCAGAGGACCAGCCAACAGTTAACATTTCACGCAACCCTTGGTGACGTGAAATGAATTAACTTCTTTTAGTAAACTTTGTCCTCAGCAGCCAGAGACAAATGGCGCGTCTGAGCGCCGTACACGGCACGTCTATGTTTTAGTTAAAAAGAATAGTGAGGACAGTCTTTATTACAGCAAACTTCGAAAAGCACCCTTTATATCTTATGTACAACTGGAAGACAACGACAATGCTTGATGCAGTTCACATTCTTGGTGTGAGATAATCTTCCCACGAGCACGCCATCGTGCCTTTTAACTTGTTGCTTTATATGTATCGCATGACGTGCAATAGAAAAGTAAGTTTGATGTGTTCAAATAAAAGGAAATTGCAACTAGTATGTTAAAGATCTATGCAGGTTTCCTGTGCACATTGGCGCAAAACTAAATTAAAGAAATTTGATAGATCGCGGGCCAACATGAGTACAAACATCAGAGCGCGACAAAAAAAAAAGAGGCAGAAAGACTGGGGACCAAAATGGCTACCCACCAAATTTGGAGGCACATAGCGGTCACAATGTTGGTGTTGTCACCACCCTAAAACGGCGTTGCATGTAGGCTCCCTACTTAAACAGCTCCGCTGTTAAAAACTTGCTAAATTGACGGAAAGAGGGCGCATGTTTATGGTACGCGCGGAATCACTTTTTCGTTTTCGCCACGGACCCGCACTAACCTTGGCCGACAAATGATCACATATACATTGCCTACGCTTTTAAACCACCAGCATTGTTTTCTGTAGTGCTGCTACTGCTAAGTTTTAATTTTGTACTCGAAAGTTTCTCCAAGTTTTGATAAATTTTGATTTACATAAAAGTAAAGTATTTCCTTTTTAGTGTTAATTTCTAGACTTTTAGTTTTATACTTCACATGTATAGTTTTGTCATTGTATGCTTGTCGCATACGAACACTTCCTGTTGCCCTATCAAAGTGCAGTTATCGGGTACAGATCCCGTCAAGACTTTTTTAAAGACGATAGTCTTTTTAAAGACGATAGTCTTTCTTGGGGAACTTAAACGCTGAAAATTTGGTCTGTCTGTCTGTCTGTCTGTCTGTCTGTCTGTCTGTCTGTTGTCTGTCTGTTTGTCTGTCTGTCACCCGATTCAGCCACCCGGCCAAAGTTGGACCACTTGCTTAGCGCCCACACTACTTAAACTGGTACGGCTGTTCATACTTGTGAACGTTATCGATCACAAAGTAAATATTACGCATATCTGAGGCGCAACATCACTAGGTAAGTATTAGGAGGTGTGTTCCTTTAATAGAAAATACATAGATACGTAACTCTAAAGACCCTAGTTTCTTAAGCTGCGCTGAAAATGCCATGCTATGCGCGCCGACGAACGACGTCCCCCGACTGCGCGCCGACGAGCGCCCTCTGCCATGGAGGAAGGAAACCCTCTGCACAAGCTCATGTTTCCCGATGTATTGCCAGATGGCGTCCATGTCTCACGCAGCGCCTCCTCAATTTTATCAATGCCAGCCAGATGCGGCCGATTCAACATAAAGGAAGCGCTGTCTGAGGCAGGGCAAAACATAAATGGCCGCTTGATGAAATAATGCGGTAAAATGAAATCTGTTCAAACAAACCTTCATGCCAGCACGGAAATGGTACGAGAACAGCATCACGGGTGGCCGCGGATCAGACCAGCACTCATGTAGTACGGCCGACAGAAGACTATCGTCTTTCGACGACATTTGCAGCGAAGCACGCAGATACGCGGCAAAATTTTTTTTTTTTTTGCTTTTAGTCTGTACCCCCCGCATTTTGTACATGCTATAGTATACCATAATACCGAAATAAAACGAATGAATGAATGAATGAATGAAATGTTGTACGGTACTGTACAGGTAAATGGAATAGAAAACGTTTTAATGTTCACGCGCTTGTACGTTACAATACCTCTATTGTCTTCACGTGCGGCTGTAAACCTGCCAGCATCATATCGCGTTTCACAGGAGCATGAATGTCCATGGTGTTTACATTATATTTTGACGTCACACGAAATTACGGCCCAAAGCAGAATAGAGTCCATAAACAGCAAATGAACGTTTTAATCGGACGCTCTAGGCCGCCAATTCCGCAACGCCCAGCATGGTCCTTGGTGCTACTCTAGGTAACAAGTAACCCTCGCGGCTTGAATAAACATTTCGACTACATAGATGGTTAACCCAACAAAGTGAATTTGATTGGGCGTAGTCATCCCACATTACCAGCGAGATGCACACATGGCCTAGCAATTGTGTAGACGACTCCGACAGCTTTTGCAACCCCCTTGTCTAGGCTGCTCTCATGTCTCTATCTGGTGCATCCAAAGAGTCATAAGCACTATGGTATACTCACGCATGTCTTATGGGATGGCTACCGCTGATAATGAGCGTAAGGTCGCCACGCGTTCGTTCGTATATAGCAATGCCGATATTTGGAAATAATAAATGCGGTTCAATGGAACCATGGAATATTGTTCTTAGCATTAGGGCTTCAGGATACCGTTCACGCCATCGCTAGCTGTCGAAGTTCCAGCTCTACAAAGGGTGCTAGCATTCCACAACTTAATAAATAATATCTGCATTGATCATTTTTCTCGTGCAACAAAATGACAAGAGCCTAATATAGTCACAAATGACTGACGGCCTACTGCTTTGGTGTCTTCGCCCGCACGTCACCACGCTCCCCAAATAATAAGAATAAAGAAAGGACAAGGCCGGTGGTCTGTCTCTCTCTCTCTCTCTCTCTCTCTCTCTCTCTCACACACACACACACGCACGCGCGCGAGCGTGCGCGCGCAACATGTCTTTTTTAACGATGTCCAGACCCAGAAACAGTCACAAATAGTTTACAATGCAGCAATGGGCACAAGATTACACACAATATTTCATCGCAGCTGTGACGAAACCTGTCACGGCCTTCCAATATTATGCTTTCGCTGAGGTGGGGAATTTTAATTCCCATATAAATCAGCGTCAGGTGTGAAGCGGCGCTCGTCTATTCTCTGAGCGCTGCCTGGATGTGCCCGCTGCTGATAATGCTCTTTGTCGCTGGAAACGCTGCCTTTTGTTTCGGCTGGCAAGTTCTTGCGTAAAGCGCTCTTCCATGGCAAGTCCGGGCACGGTCGCTCTATTCACGCCAACGTTCAAAGGGGCCACTGTTTCCCTCTTTGAGAAAATTACCTCTTGGCCGAACAGCAGATTAGAGCCCCATAAACTGTGCTAAAATGGGTCTAGTTCTTTGTAAGGGAGCCTCTAAAGTTCTACAATGAAAAGGGTGGCGTTCGAAAGTGAGCGCTTAAACTACGCATGATAATTTATGCAGCGCGCCCCAGGTTCTTACATGGAGTTGTGTATTTTATGTTATGTATTACTGACAATAATATGAACGTCAATATTAAAGGGTGGTTTATCAGCTGCTTACGTGAATATACCTTGCTGAGTTAGGAAAAGGAGTAATTTACAAAAGAGTGCTACCGTGAACAGAATCATATAGAGAACGCTTTCAATTGACCAAGCCATTATGTAAGTTTCGAGCAATAAATTTTTCAATAATACGTGAATATGCCCAACACACAGAAAAAAAGACAGACTGGAACAAGAAAGGCGATTGTAACAGGTGAGTCCTAAACAGTATATTACGCTATTACGAAGACGATGTCAATATTAGGATAAACAGCAACCAAGTTACCTAAGCGTCATGATTATAAGACAGTATGTGACCTTCTGGAACTCTTTCGTAAGTCTGCTACTTTAATTACGCACTAGTTGTCATTTAAAATCTACCAACTGTTTTGAGAACACAGTGCCAAATTGCTATCAGCAGGTAACGGTAAAGAAAATAAAGACAAACAAGCAAGCTAAATGACGCACGAACTTTGTTTATCCGCTGCATTCGGTGGGTGTTTGAAGTGCATGATGATATGCATGATGATATGGGCTCAGGTAGCTTGCGACATATTGTTACACGACTTCTGAAGTCGAAAGGAAAGGTTCACCGCTGTAAAAAAGACGACGAGCAAGACGGTGCTGTTCAGCTTCGCGGATGTTGTGCTTGAAGGTCTCCCAGCTGGCAATGTTAGCTTCGTACGTGTCAACCATACCCGTGGTGTGCCACCGAGATAGAAAAGAATGTTAGCGAACATGAGGATCGGGTCCCACCTGTAGCTTGCGCTGACAGGTCCATAAAGTATGATCCGCTCATCAATGTTAGTACCCCTTTGACTGGAGAGCACACGCAATCTGCGATCACATCCAGTGACGTAGTTCATGTCAGCAGGCTCAAAGCCTACCACTGACAAGCAGGTCTAGCAGCACCGAGACGGCGTTTCCTCTGCCGTGGGCGGTGCTACGCCACTACTAAAGTCTAAAACACAGATTCATCTCTGCAGCAAAGACGACAAGGAGGACGGTGTCATTCTGCGTGCTAACTGTGCATCATTTGGTTGCAAGCCTTGCATCTCAGCGTAAATAAACCCTGTAACTATCCACGCAGTTTGTTTTCTTTGCGTAACAATATATAAACACGTTTTTGTGGCGAACGAAAGTCGTAGTACATGTGTGCACAGTTTGACGCGGTGAGAGCAATCAGTCAACCATGCATCGATTAAAAGTAAACGTTCTTCTTTAGGCAACAGCAGTTTGCTTTTTTTTTGTGCATCACTTGTGTTGAAAAAAGAAATGACTGGGAGCCTAGCTTAGCTAGTGCATATACTTAGGAAGCTCTAGCTCGGGAACAACTCCGATGCCGCCTATTCAAATACATGCAAAACGCATAAATGTTTTTATGAGACAACCGCTGGTCTGACTTGAATAACATTTATTGCATTTGACATAGACAATTCAATTCTTGTGAGATTAACAAGCGAAATCTTTATTTCTGACCTGAAACGTTTTATAAAGCTTGCTGAAAATTGGTAAGCTTAAAAAATAGATGCATGAAGTTTACAAATCCGTAACACTCCAGAAAAAAAAATCTCACTTCAGTAAACTACATCCATTAAAGCGCTTAAAGAAGACAAATTTGCCATATTAATTTAAAGCTTACCGGCAATCTTTACAGGACGAAGAGAAAGGGTTAGGTTCACCTGCTTGCTGCAGGTGAATCTAGCCTTGCATAAGTTGCCGGCATCGATGGACGGATGGATGTTAGGAGCGTCCCCTTTGGAACGGGGCGATGGTTTGCGCCACCAATCTCGTTGTTATATTGCCTAATGTACTACCTGTCATAAAAAACAAAAAAACACGAAGAAGATTCATCACCAAACTTTCTGAACTCCTACTCGGAACTTTGCTTTTTTGCGTTGTTTCTCGTTTCCCTACTTTTCTTCCCTTTATCTTCCAATCGCCTCTTACTAACCGGTATTATGGCCTTGTTTACTTTCCCCCTGCTCTCACTGAACCCAAGGGCTTCAAGGAGGCAAGAGGTGCCTAAATCGGCCGCTGGGCAAATATCTTCACATTCCAATAGAACATGCTCCATCGTTTTCCAAGCTTTACCGCAGCAAGCCCATGCTTCTTCTTTGTACCTCGCCTTGTAAGTGCGCGTTCTAAGGCATCCTGATCTTACTTCGAAAAGTAAAAAGCTTCAATTTGAGTTATCATAAATTGTTTATTTACTGATTTCATTTTCCCTCTTGAGTAGGTATTCATAGAAGGTTTCTTTTCCATTGCCACCACCCAAGATATTGTCTCCGCCTCTCTGACTTCGCGCTTGACATTCTTTGTTGTCATGTTATTTACTATACCGGTCGCGTACTTGCTGGTAAGCTTCCTAGTTCTTTTCCTCCACTGTAAATCAATGTTCTTTCTCTACAAATATCTCAAGACTCTCCCAGCCCATTTACTTTCTTCCATACTCCTCAGTCGTTGTTCATAATAAATTTTACTCTGCGCTTCCCTCACTTCAAAACTTGTCCAGCCAATATCACCCTGCACAGATTCATAAGTAGTCTTTCCGTGAGCGCCCAATGCGAGGCTTCTCACTGACCTTTGGTTGCCATCGAGTCCTGATTGTACCCCTGACTTCAAGCAAACAACTGCATTTCCAAATGGAAGTCCTGGAACCATTACACCTTTCCACATACCCAGAGCACCTCGTACCTATTGCATCCCCATTGCGCTCTGAGTTTCAAGTTTCATTATGGCCGCATTTCTGTTCCCCTTTGCTGGTATTGTATTTCCTGGCAATTGCACCCACCTGAACGCTACATATCAAACGCGATTTTGTCTGAAGCACTTTGCAGTCCATGTGAAAACACCTGATATCAAATACAAGCTGAAGAGGCGCCCAATACGCGGCGCGTTTTATAAACCACGACGCCGACGGGCCAAGTCCTGTTTTGCAACTCCAAGCTGGAATTTGTGCTGACCCTGTACGAATGCGATATAGGAGAGTGGCGTCAGTTCTGTTAAATCCCTTTATCACACAAACTTGATGCGGTGGAGATTTGCTGCTCCCACAATAATTGTATTTCACACAGCGGTGTATATTAGATCAATTTTGTCCGCTATGGATGTGTTATTAGGTGCAGTTTACAGATTTGTTATATAAATTTTATTGTTGAGTTACAGAGTTGCAAGCTTGATAGTAGCGTTTTCTGAAATCTTGCAATTTTCGACAATCTTTATTAAAAAATGAAGGACCACACAAAAATATACGCGTCGTGCAGTCACTAGATTTATTTGTTTCTCTTAAAAAAACTTCTGATCAAATTTTGTGCAGGAGTTGCCGAGAAAAACGACTTCTCCTTCCTATGTATTCAGATAGGAGCCCCCAAGCTAAGGCTTCCCCGTAGTGTTTATTTCAAACGAAGTATCTCCTTCAGCCTATCTAAATTCGATTCGGCGAAGTACAATGCTATCACCAAAATAAATGAAGCAATGTCGATGTTAGGTCCTCTAAACTGGACGTTTCGCTCTAGCCAATGGTGAGGACAATTGCTCTAATTAGAGTGTCCCGCCAATACATGTTATTGTAGACAGCACATGATTCATGTGTTTGCCATGTTTCGCAACTTTCGTTTCTGATCGTAATCTGATTTATTCTTATACTTTCAATACAGAAAATAAAGACACCAAATAAATACAAGAGTTATTCGGTTTAAAACAACGCCGGTGTAAGCCTGCCGCTATAGAAGCGCTAGTTAGTTCTTTAATTGCTGCTCGGAGGGCTTAACACCAGCGTTTTTGTTTTACCTGGTCTCGCTGAATGAAACGGCTAGCGGTTTTCCGATGGTCCTTGCTTGACATGCAGAACATCAATTGGATAATTGATGGTCAGCGACGGATGCCTGTCACGGTAGGCAGAGGTGCAGCTCATGACATGCCGATTATACCTGACACGCAGAGGAGCGCGTTGAGCCGGTTGGCACTGAGCAAACGTAGAGGGTGCGTGACGACGCCATTAGCACCCCAGAGTACACAAAGCTGACCTAAATACGAGGGAATATCGGTGCTTCGTAACGTACATCGCGTGCAGTCGACCTGACAGCAAAAGCTTACATGTCCGTGACTGTCGCTGGCTCCTGATGTGCGCGTGCCGGGCGTGTAATAGGCACGGAGAGCGTGAACACAGTACGCATTATCCACTACGCACACCTTTTGCATGGTAACCGCCTTTGACAACCCGTTTCGAAGACCATTGCCAATCGACCGTCGTGAAAGGCTTCTCCGAGCAAGCATTTACTGATCAGAGCCTAAAGTGTCGGTTGACAGCTTTCATTGAGTTAAGACCCGCAGCTACTACGCTATCGGTTTTTCTAATAAGTGCGAGTGGGGAAGGGGTCATACAAAGGTCAATCACTTTGGCTTGCAGGTGCTGCCTGCTTATTAGGATTTTTTTGAACCCATTGTGCTGGGCGCTGTGGCTTTGCGCGGGAGCACGCATGTTATGCATCTGTCACCCCTCCCCCCTTTCTTGGAGCGTCGTTTTTATTTGTATGTTGTTTTGAGGGAGAGGGAGAAAGACACCGTAAAAGGTGGTAGAGAAAAGGGCGCTTGGAAGAAGCGCAATGCTGGAAGCGCCGGCGAACAAGACCATCCTAGTACAGGATTCGTGATTCGTGCGTCGGCGGACCGCTCATAGCCACTCGGTGGCGATTGGGTGGTAAATGCTTGAGACGGGGCACCGAAGGGTTGAAAACGTGGCCCCGTTGCCCCGACCAAGCGTTCTGGACAAAGTACGGTGCTATGCACCATCGACTATGTCGATATAGGGTCGCCCTATGTGTTCCAGTCCCGTCTTGTATGGGTATTTGTATTTTTAAATTCTTGTAAATAGAAAGTGTTTTTTTTTCCTCGTTCTCTGTGTCTACTTCAATCCAGCGAACCCGTCGCCGCTATCGTTAGCGGCAGTACATCCTCTACTTGCGTAGACCGGCTCTGGCGGTGCGTCTCGGACGCCCAAGTAGAGGAGTGGTACGAGAAGAATCTGGACTTTACTGCCGGAGTAACTAAACTCCTCGCGTACAAGTAGGGGAATGTCGGAGACAAATTCTTTCAAACGCGGTAATGGAAGGACAGGGAAATAGATGCATTAGCAGAACGGTTCATGTGCTAACATTTAGTGAACCACGATTCACAAAAAAAAAGAAAATGTAAAGTTATATATAAATGGTAGAATTGTTTTGTATTTAAACGAAATCGCAAGTTAGTAGAGCTGCAATTTTACCCAAGGAGTTATTTTACCCGACACGGTGGTGTCAAGTGTTCGGGTACAAAATGCAAGTATCGAGAAAAAATAAGCGAGTAAAGAGGAGTGCAAAACGCACCCACAAACTACATAAGAGTCTCTTCCAAACAAAAACTACCGCGTAACATGGTACGCAATTGTTAGTTCCTTGTGGAGTGATATTTGCATATAGCAGAAAACTCTTTAGTAAAGTCGAAACCATAAAAGCGCTCTGGTGTGGTGTAGTACACTATGGCCTACTAGAGAGTAGAAGCGATGCTAATGTCAAAGACAATGGTATGAAAGGAGTCAGCCGTGGCCGGTCACAGACCTTTCGCAGACGTAGATGGGCCGTGCCAGCCACAGAAGAGGAGAGAGAGAGAAAAGACAGAAGCTAATAGTGGAAGCGCACCAGGCAGCAAGGCATAAAATATGGAAAGGCCGCCGGAACTCCGCGTCGTAATCTGCGGCCGAGCGCGTCGCGCGACGTGCACATGCCAGTGGTCACGTTTCCCTGCGGCTTGCACCACCCGTCTTTTGAGCAGGCACACAGGTACGAGTTGATGTACGCTAGCGGTCGTCGCTGGCGTCTGCTGCAGGGTTGCTCGCGCACCTATATACAAGTCGGAGGGTGGCGCTGCACTTTATACATCCGGTCATATACAAGCTATAAGTGCTGCGGACTGCTCAGGCTTCTGTAAAGCGCGTCGCCCGCACGTGTAATCATGTGCGGGCAATATTGTGGCAGCATGCACATGGCTTCCACGACGTACAGTATTGACATGACAGTGAAAGATGCCGATGAGAGTACAGTGATTCTGGCAGGGAAGTTATGGTAGTGTCTTGCCGTTAAGCTGCGTGAAGATACGTAACTACTTTTGCGGTTAAGTCTGTAAGTGTGTGCACCCTGAAGGCATCAGGAGAAATACTGTCACGTTGTAGTGATGCTTCAAAACGAGAAATACTGCCAAATTCTTGAGAAATGCAATTTAAGAATCCGACTCTTTATTAGGCGATGTTGTGAGCAGAAAAAAAAGCAACTCTCCAATCATGATAGTGGTGGTCGTCAGTTGTACAAGTGTGCAGCAACAGCTTGCGGAGTGCAGTAGAAAAAAAGAAGAAATACTTTTGCTGTACTCCCGGATTAACTATAGGTGGTGTACACAGCGGCGTAACCTGTCATGCACATTCATTTTTTTATTTGTTCTTCTTCTTATTTCTGGGGTTTTACGTGCCAAAACCAGTTCTGATTATGAGGCACGCCGTAGTGGAGGGCTCCGGTATAATTTTGACCACCTGGGGTTCTTTAACATGCACTAAAATGCAAGCACACGGGCGTTTTTGCATTTCGCCTCCATCTAAATGCGGCCGCCGTGGCCTGGATTCGATCCCGCGACCTCGTGCTCAGCAGCGCAACGCCTTAGCTAACTGAGCCACCGCGGCGGGTTTTTTATTTGTTATATACATATAGCAGGTGATAAATTTTAAGTTTCCCGGAATTTTTTAAAAATTGCCTGTGGCAGATTGCATAATTCTTGTCCTTGAGCGGGATTGTCCTGGAGCGGGAATCTACAAACTGAAGTAATTCTAGAAATTCATTTTAAGTGGATACGCCTTGCAAAATCGCATGCCACAATTCGTGAATTGCAATATGTGTCGTAAGGCAAACAATTAGGAAGATAATTATTAATTTTTTAGTTATTTGAATAACAGTTTCGATTTCTCGTGCAAATATTCTCCGGCTCTCTTGATAATCCAGCTCAAATAAAACAATTATGTTATCTGCAACGGGTGATTTTGAAAAATACCGGAAATTTTTTAAATGATTGCTCCGTATATGCACGTATGCGTTTGTGGGTCGGTATACCGGGCTGTAGTACGACGAAATGGAACATTGGAAGTGTGTCATCAAATTTTCCTGCTGTGCCGCTCTGTACCTTTGAACCTTGAGTAGTTTGCTCCAAGCAATCCGAGCGACGTCAAATACGCTGCACTGAAGAAAGTGTGCCCAAAAAATCGCAAATCTTAGCTACGTATCGCTGCAATATAAGCTACAAGATAACCTTGAAGAGAAGAAATAGCGCCCCCGTTCCGTCAACATTTTAGTTATTTAGCTGTTTTTATTTCTGGTTGAATTTTCATATTTTATAGAAGCGTTTGGCAACGTGGTAGAACAAGAAAGGGTGCACGGACGACAGTTCACACTGCAGCACTTGGCAGGCTAACACCCACGGATGCTATTATTCTTTCATTCACAAACTCACTGAAACTTTCCTTCAGCGTTAGGAATGTGCGGAAAGTATAGCTGCTAGCCCACCCGCCAGTCTTTTTGTTTCTTTTATTCTTGTTCTCTCTTTCTATTACTTTGTGAATCAAAAGCAGACATGGCAGAAACTCAAGGAGCTAACTGCCAAACTAGTGCATTTCTTGATATCTCGTCTTTCGAGAAGCATTCGAGACTTGCTTTCTGGCAGTTAGACTAGTGATAGGCAACATGATATCTAGCCAGCGAGAAACCATAGCTACGAAATTAGAGAAAGGCAACAGCGTAGTCACCCTTTACGTATAGTGCAAGGCATTTCCCACAGACAGTTATACAGGGTGTTTCAGCGAACACTTTCAAAATTTATTTAAGGTTGCATATGGCAGATAGTCCAATTCTAGTTCATGAGCTGGTCTACTCGAAGAGGCGGACATTACTTGCACAAAAAATTGAAATACATAATCAACTAATTAACAGAAATTAACTAATTAAGCTTTTAACTAATTACCTGATGGCCCATATTGCAATTTACAAATTGCAGCCGTGGAGTTTGCAAGGCGGATCCACTTGGAATTAATTCTCAGGATGACGCCAGTTTCGAGATAATAATTCCCTAACTTTGCGAAGAAATGCATTGGCGTTCCAGTTAATTTTGTGCTTCAATGCAAAAGCGACGTTTTGTTAAGAACCTAACTGGAACGCCAATGCATTTCTCCGCAAAGTTCGGGAATTAATATCTCGAAACTGGTGTCATCCCGAGAATTCGTTCCAAGTGGATCCGCCTTGCGAACTCGACGGCTACAATTTGTAAATTGCAATATGGGCCATTAGGTGATTAGTTAAAAACTTAATTAGTGAATTTTGGGTAATTATTCGATTATTCATTTCAATTTCTTGTGTAAATAATGTCCGCCTCTTCGAGTAGACCAGCTCATGAACTAGAATTGTGCTATCTGCCACAGGCAACCTTTAAGAATTTTTGAAAGTGTTCGCTGAAACACCCTGTATAATTACCATGTGTAGTTCTTCACCTCTTCGGTATTGCTCTTTTTTCGCTTCTTCAGTGCCTCCTGCGGCTCGCTAAGACGCGGAAGCTTTCAGGGAAACTAAGTAATGCTGCCAGAGGCTGTGTTGCGCGTGGCACACTCATCGGTGTTGCCGACACTATCTGCCAAATGAAGATTTCCAGGTCAGTCACTTTAGGAAGAAAATACAAGGCGTGTGTTCGTCCAGCAGCCTGGTAGGCAAGGCTGTATCGATTACCGCAACTAAGACTTCACTTCCTGATGGAGAGCCCGTTTTATACAGAATGCATAGAGCTCGATACAGTGGCTGACCTGGAAAGCTTTGTTGGGCAGATAGCGTCGGCAATACCGATGCGTGCGCCATGCGCAACGCAGACGCCGGAAGTATTACTTAGTTTTCCTAAAAGCTTCAGCGTCTTAGCGAGCCGCAGGAGGCAATGAAGAAGCAAAAAAGAGCAATTCCACGTTTTGGAATGTTAGTTTACTATTCTGCAAGTTTATTTTCAAACCTACACGTAAACTCTTGCTGTTGTGGTCTTAAATTGTTTGCTATAAGTCATCTCTAGTGCAGCTGAACAGGATAATGCCAGCTGCAAATCAAAGGTTGCTGATATTACCCGTTGTTCCGACAAGGCCTCTGTCAGGCATTTTAAACCTTTAGCCTCTGCCCATCTAGCACGCTCCGTATAGGTCTGTTGAAAATTGAATTAAATCTAATCCCTCTAAACTAAGCATTTTCTATATTTCTTCTAAACCTGCAGTTATTAAGGTTGAATAGATATGCTCCGCATCGGATAGTCACTTTTACCGGTATTTCGCTGCTTTCCTTCGGAATAACTAGGGTAGCTGTAGTATCTCTGACTATAACAAAATGTTCGCGTACGCTTGCACACCTCCTTTTTGCACAATGCGTACTCGTGTGCTTGTAAAACTGGCCTCGACTCTTCCGGTTTTCTCTGAGCGCTAGCAGGCCCACCTGCTTTTTCTTTCTCCTTTTGTGCTGAAATCAAGGTCAATTCTGCTCCATAATAGCCTCAAGTTAGTGCTTTTAACGCTGTTCAATATCTACTTCCTGCACAATGTAACTTTGGGCACAAACTATTAAAGTTGTTGTTTTACTTTTCATTGTTTGGGCTTTTCGATGTGGACTTCTGCACAATATTGTCACCGGACAGTTATCCAAGCACGCACGCGCAAAATATGGTATTTGGCACAAACTCCTAAAGTAGTCCTCTCTTTTTTATCATTGGGACTTTCCACGTCCCATTCAAAATATTGCCTCTCTGGAAAAGCGCATTCATTAGATGAAATCGTATGTTCAATTTCGGATGCTCTTTTTGTGTTACACAGATTCCTTCCCTCTTTGAGATACTTAAACGCGAACAAACATCTCTGCAAACACGAACACAGCACCAGATTCAGAACTTTAGGAGGAGTGACCCCACGTTAGATCATAACATATTTAACAAAATATTGTAATTGAATGACGATGACGCCGGCAGACAACAAATACCATAGCGATGCGTCGGTGCTCAACTGGTTCTGAATATACACTTCTCACAGAAGTGCAGTCCGAGTCATGCCGCTAGAGTATGCCCCTTAAGCTCGCAGCAGACTAGTTGAAGTAGGCCCGACGAGGGAAACAAGCCAGCGTGGTCATCTGCCACCGCAGCTGACGGCGTTGATTTCATGACTTTACATGTTCAGTCTGATCACCCGTGTGAAGTGCTCGCAATACTTCTGCAACGCAATTGAGGGCCAATTTTACGCTTATGTCTATCCTCCACACGAGACGCGATGTCTGCTCTGATGAGGACACTCATGCAATGGTAATTATTAGGATCGTTTCGCGTACGGAATAAATAACGTGAATAAAAAATGTCATTCTGTTTTCAGCTTGGAAACTGGCGCCTTTGAGACGTTGAGTTTTTGCCTGTAAAGCGTGTTTTTCTGTTAGGTAAGTTTGTCTTGCGGCAGAGCTCCTTCTAAAACAATCAGGAGCACATAGAAAATGGCGTGAGAAACGAAACAGCCAAAAGCAATAAAACACAAATATTAAATAGATCGATTATTCGATCGAATAATTGAATATTTGTGTTTATTGCTCGATCGATTGATTAATCAACCAATCAATCAGTTAAGAGAAAGCAACAAGTCCAGAAAACAAATGAAACACATTAACACGAAGGGGTAGCAAAATGCCTTGTTTTAATGTTTGCGAGCAGGCATTAGGTTCGCAGTTGTCGCTCGGTAATTTCTTTTATGCACGCCAGTACGAGTTTACAGCGAAGCTGTTAAGGGCTCACTCTTCGATGGTCGCGTCCGGCAAAATAACAAAACTTTGGCCGTATGCTGTCTGTGCGAGTGAGAGAGCGCGAGGGAGAGGGACGCGCGTTTTCACGGGGAGCGAACGCATGGCGGAAAGCAAACGCGACTTCCCAGTGGAAGGGGAGCGGTGGGCGAGGTTAGCATCGAGGCACCCTAGACTGTGCGTGTGCGTGCCCGCTCTCCCACTGCGGCGCATGGGCACAGCCCTGCCGGCCTCCGCCGCCGCCTGTGCTGCCCCTGACGCCAGGGTTTTGACAGCGGTTGTGTGCGGTCACACAAACAACGCGCAGAACTGTTGTCCATGGCGGCGGCGTTTTGCCCGCGTACGCACCGAACGGGCGCGGCGTTGGTGACGTGTTTATGAAGAACATGTCAACCTGTGCTGTACACCCTATGGCATTGTACCGTAGCGACCATAAGGCAATGGTCCCTGTAGTCACTAAATAAATGAAAACCACCAGATCATACATATTTCTCATTTTTAATAGATCAAATAACCAATTAGACCATCACATCTTAATAGTTATAATTGGAAATAATTCACACCATAGTACAGCTTCACTGGTCTTCCACTCCACCCCAGTGGAAGGGCTGACAGTTTTTTTCCTTCAATTTCACCTGAACGCAATTCCTTGGCTGAAAACGTTTTTGCTGTCTTGAATTTAACGGGTGCCAGATTATATAAGGTTCTTGCAAAATCAAATTGTGCGTTATTTAAAAACGAAGTGCCTAAAAATACTGCGAACGTACACACGAACATTTATGAAATATACAATGAACGAATCTCTTATTACAGTTTATTTTTCAATAGGTTCAACGTACACAGTTTATCTGCTTAAACATACGGTGGATTCATGAGAAGAAAGCTCTTCCACAAAGCCGCATCCCACGAAGCTTCACACTACCTTCCGAGTACAGTAGTCGGATTACTGTGTGCTTCAGAGCGTGACTTTTGATTTAAAATTTGCTAGACCCCCAAAATGCTACGTTGCAGCAATCATAAAGTCGGTCGGGTGGTCACTTACTCTATTAAAGATTATAGCTAAGACCCTGTTCTTTTCAATAACGGTGCGCTCGATGATGGTGTCGCAATTTTCTTACTTTCTGAAATTATCTCATAGGTCTGCATTACAGCCTAAAAAATGGATGGGGTTTAGCTCGGGTAAAACCCAGCCGAGTAGCGATAGCTACAGACCCCCGGCTGCGCTTAAGCTTCGCTTGTAGTTAGACAAGTAGGCAAGTTGGTGACCGCGACGAGGCGAGTTGCCGGAGAATTGAGGCCCGTGGTGTGACGTCACACAGAGGGCGCGGCAAGCGCACCAGCTGTGTCGGTTGCCAGGCAACGGCGGACGCGAGCCTGCAGGAGCGGTGGCCGCGCGGCGACAGCTACGAGCCGAGTCGCCGGAGAATCGAGGCCCGTGATGTGACGTCACACAGAGGGCGCGGCGAGCACCCAACGGCAGGAGCGGTGGCCACGCGGCGACCGCGACGAGCCGTGGTGTGACGTCACAGTGCGGCGACGGCTCAAAGTGCGGCGACGGCGAAGAGACGAAAACCTGGCGTAATGTAGCTATCGCTACAGAATTTTGGGTTTTACGTGGCAAAACCACCATCCGATTATGAGGCACGCCGTAGTGGTGACTCTGAATTAATTTCGACCACCTGGGGTTCCTTAACGTGCACCTAAATCTAAGTACACGGGTGTTTTCTGCATTTCGCCCCCATCATGCCTTTAGCATATTACAGAACTGTTTCCTGTTGAAGTAACAAAACAAACTGTAGCTGCAGGTAAATGTAGATTAAACACGTATACCCTGCCCTCATCATATGTGCTACGCAACACATGTAAAAACGGCGCAATAAACCTATTGAAACACATGAATCGATACTGCAATGGGTGTAGCTGTCGAGCAGTAGTGAAGATGCCCTGCTTGCTCTGAAATAAAAGTGCCATATACATTATTGTCACGGCAAAGAAACTGCTTTAAAGCAGGAAGAAAACTAAAAGAAAGGAGTACGGGCTACAGGGTATCAACACCGCCTACGCAATAGTAGCCATTAGAAATTCTGCCCCAACGCAAAGATTTCGTTTTGGTTCTTGCACGGTATTTATTACAGAACGCTAAGTAACACGAATGAACCCGTAACATTCCTTGATAATCAAACTATTCACACTCATAATGGCAACCGCAATGATGAAGTGATAAAATCACAAGATAGTACGCGCCGCTTCTAGCCTTCACAGTACTGGTACCATAGCACACAGTCAAAGGCCATCATAAAACACGCTGTTCACATTCCCACAGAGTTATGTAATAGTATACTTTTCATCAGAATGTTATCAACAAATAGCACTTCACCAAGGTGAGGCACCTGTCTGATCTACTGTCACATTCATCATAGACAACTATTAGGTGGACAGTCATTCTTTTTTTTTTCACTGCCTAGGATAACACTAGGTCCTTTTCTGTTCAGCCAGGCATGATGAATCACTTGCCACGTTGAACTCAACAGAAATTCCAGCGTAGGGTAATAACCGAAATCAGGAGAGCCGTGCTGACGAATGACAAATCGAAACTCTCTTCCATATGTTGGACATTTGAAAACTGCTGACATACTCGGAATAAGACCAGGAAAACTTTACGTACCTAAATTTTTTTACGAACGACAGCGAGGAATGGTATATTACATGATGCGTCCCATGGTTTATTTTCCCCGTGCACTTGTCTTAGGTGGTGCGGCTTGCATATGTTTATTGGACAGTAAAATTAATCGACAGCGACCTTATACAGGGCAAGATTATCAAGGGCTGTTCGGTCTTAGAGAGACATCATTATCGTCAACAGGTTCCATTAGCCTTGCCGCTGAGCGAACAGTGAATGTGTAATCACAGGCCATTAGTAAAACAAAATAAGAGTCATTTAGTTTAGCGTAACTTTCGCCCCCCCCCCCCCTCCCCCCACAGAGGATCGATGGCTACATTATGCTTTTGGCGGCCGGAAGAATGGTTGTACGCAAGCGTACTAGTGTGCCCGCAGAGTGGTTGTGTTGTAGCAGGAACCTTCACGGCTCTAAGCAAGGGCCGAAAGTGAACCTTGAATTAAAGCGGTTTAATTAGACACAAGTATTGCAAACGTTGAACCCTCAACTTTCTTTACAAGTTGAGCGTTTGGCAATGTTTAAAAGTAATCGAGTGCGCTTTAGAAGCACCTGACTAAAAGCATGTTGTCGGCCACTCTATAGAGCAAATCACGCAGTTTCAGCATGAGTTTATTGCATAATTGATACAAATTATTTACCCAAATCTGCAAGTCTACGACAATGTCTTCCAATTATGAAAACGTCGAGTGCTCTAGAAAACGGGCGGCTATTGTGAAGAACTCTATGGCTCATCTGCAGAACTTTGCGGTAGGCAATTTTCTGTGCCACCTTGTTTCATAAAATAGAATGCTTGAAGCCAGAAGAAGGCACCACGTCCGATCCCTGGAGTATGAATAAAAATTTGGCAGAGACACTTAAGGCTGCTTACGTGTGGGAAAGCGGAATCATTATACCATTCGTAGACTTCGGAACGTCATGAACACGCCCATTTTATAAACTCATGACGCAGCGCCACTGCATCCCATTGCCTGCGCCGTCACGTGCCCAAAGACGCACATACTAGGCCACACCTTTAGTGAAGCAGATGGCTGCAACGTGACGTGTGAAATCACGCACGCACTAGGCCCACCTTTAGTAAGCCAGAACCATGGAGGCGCTGTGGCATCGGGGAAGCGTGCTTGTATCGCTCCTCCTAGGCCCAGGTTCGATTCCCACCCAGACCGAAATGTACACAGCTGCCCTTTCAAAGCCACTAATTTACTTTGTTTCCAGGAACCTCCCTGAAGAATGTGACGTCAATCTGAGCATTTCTGACGTGTTCTTACTCTTTGCGGCGTGCGCCATTTTTGGTACCATATTTCGGTCCCGCCGACCAATTTTCGCGTCATGGGGCATGTAACGTTTCGCATTAATCTTTTTTTCTCTCTCTGTCAAGTGTCCCATGCTGAGGTCGAACCTCTGACGCCGAGCAGAGAAGCCCAATGCTCTAACCGTTAGGACACCGACTCACGTATGCTCCCTCTCGTGCCAACGCCAACTGTCTCTTTCAGACGACTGGTACGTGCTTCGAGTCACACGGCACGAGCTAGAGCACGTGTGCGTGCGGTAGTTTCCATTCAGCCACATGCTTTCGACTCTCTTTCCCTTGCTTGACGAGTGAGAGCGTGTCAGTTCTCTATTTCCTGCCTCGTGGCATATAAAGCTTTGAGACGCTGTGTGAGATTTCACAACCTTCGGGATCGGCCCACATTCCTCACTACTTTCCTTGTAGCGTAACGCTTCGAACTCACTGCATGACATTGTACCGCCTTCAGTACCGGCACAGGTCGTAATGGAACAAGTTGTAACGTTTCTTCTAGGAGTAAACAAAACTGTCGCAATGCTGTCGCCGTCATACTATAGTGGTAGTTCTCATCGACGTCATCGTCTGCGTCATCTGACTTCCGGTGTCACTCACAGGCACACGTCACACAAAGCTGCTTACTTTGCGTAAACAGGTCGGTCCATCTCGAAGCGCTTCGACGAACGGTACTGGAGGGCAACCTACCTGCGAAATGCTTCGCATAACTTCGATTAACACAGTGTGTAGCATCTGCATAATTTTGCAACATTATTTAAATTCCTATCTATACTGTCCAGGCATTGTTTCTACGTATAATGAAAGCCCATGAAGTATAATAATTACACGCGATTACGGCGTTCGCATGCGTTTACACCCTCTATAATCAGAAGATTCAAATTTGTGCATATTATTAATGGTTTTCCGTCCCACAGTTGTTTCTTCTGCCCGATAATCGTTGTCCCTTGCTGCCACCATCATCCTCACATTTCTTAATCACTTCAATCATTTCAATTGCACAATCAGACCTACACGATTGTGTCGTCAATGCTCGTCTTTGTTATTTATGCAGGCCATAAATACAACAGCCAACGTTCTCGACTGTTGTCTTGGATGGACCTTTAGAGAAAATTCACATCCAATGTCTGAATCTTTATTTTGCCACACTACTCCGCGGAATGCTTTCCATAAGGAAAGAACCACACTTACAGCGTCTCCGATATCAAAATCCACACCACATTCACAATATTATTGAATAATAAGATATATTCGCCCGTGAGGACACTGCGGACAACTGTCTCAGAGAAGCCGGCCAGAAAATACAGAAAGCACTGGCACAGGGGATTCGTTGTGGGTGACGGCCGTCAGTGGGGAGAAAGGGCCATCGTGGTTCGAAAGGCAGCAGAGAACCTCGGTGCACTCAGGAGCCGTGATGTGACGTCTGCGCCATACCGAAGCTTTGGCGGTGCGTCGAGTGCGATAGGCGCCTCCGGTAAAGGATAAAGTGGACCATTCTGGGAATGGACGGTGGCCAGCCGAAGTGCGATCACAAAGATACGCGCACTTGGTTGCAGTGGGTGGAAGAAAAACGGCGACGGTGGAGAAATCATACACCACTGTCTGGCTCTGCTTCTTTTGGAGAACTTGTAGAACGCTTCCCCGTGATGCACTTTTATTGGGCGACGCGGTACGCCTGTCTGCCTGCTGCCTCCATACGTCGTTGTTGGAGCAAAGAATGTTGCACACTTCTTTGCTGTGACCCGGATGACAGGCAATGGACGGACTCAGCCTCTTTTTCTTTCCATTTTTTTTTCTTGCTTTGTTTCTAGAATAACTGAAGGGGGCGGGGAGGGCGGCGGGGGCTCTGGGGCGTCCTCAGTACATATGAGGCACGGTTATTTTCTAGGGAAGGAGCGTCAGTACGCATCATTCCTGGTTATTTTGATTGTGCTGTCCTTTTCCATGCTCGCGATAGTTCAGAGTGATGGAAGGAAACGATCCGAGAGTATCAGAGATAGCGGACGCAAGAAGTAGGACAGGTTAAGGAAAACACTCCTCTCTGTGCACTTCTATTACCCCTGATGTGTTCATGTAACGCAAGATCATGACTAAATTGTTCTCGCTTTCTTCTTCTTGCTGGCTTCTTTCGTTCCCCCTATACTGTAGGGAAGGCGAAATCGGGGAACTTTTCATTGTGACTGTGCCAGTATCACAAAGTTGTGTAAAACGTAAAAGCTGGTCTGGCTCCGTGGTTGATTTGTACAGGCACATGTGATAAAAGTGCAATCTGTAGCACTCCGTGCCTCTAGAAGACCCTCAAGTGGGGTTTCGCCATTAGTTTGCGCAGTGATCACTTTTGTTCATCTGTACGTAATTACTATCTTTGCATTCGTGTCAAGCCTTGGTACTTGGTCATATGTTCTCACCTCGAAGGATACAGGGTTCGCAGCTTTTCCGCACGACTACTCTATTTCCTCCTCTTCTCAAGCACATATTTAATGCACAGAACTTGAGCTCCCAATAAACAAAAGTAGCCCTAAGTTGTGCCAAACTATTAAAATTATGCAAGTGCCACGTATCTGGACAGAATAAAGGTAATATTGTTTGCCGTCACTTTGAGCAAATGAGATTATTTTTCCTGTTTCACCCAATTACGTACTTAGTTATTGTCATAAATAATCAACTGCTCAAACAACATGCTCAGAGCAACTGTGTCAAAGACGAAATTGTAGACCACCCGGAAAACTTCCAGATGCATCATTTTGTTGCTCAATACGTGCAACGTAAATGTTGTTTTTTCAAGCCTAAAAGAAACCTCGCAAAAAAACAAAAAGTGCCACGTGACTAGTCCCGCGCAATTTCTTCGTATGGCACATGTTGTAATTTTATTATAACAGCGGCGCGTGATGCAAAACAAGAGTTCGATGGTGAGTGACATACATGAAAGAAATGTTAGTTCGTAACAGCAGGGGGAACTAAGGATTTATACATAGGGCGACTCGATAGGCGTTATGCGGTCACAAAGACCTTCTGACAATGATTTCTGCTACATAGACAAGGGCTTATTGTGCGTTGACACCACAAAATGTCGAGCTCAGTTTCTCTATTTTATACATTGCCATATTTCTAAAATTGTTCCTTTCAAGACGACAACATTGCCACATACAATGCATTAGCGCTGAAGCTTTTTGTGCACGATAGCTTGTTGGTGTGTTGATCTGGTCGGCCTCTCGAAGCCAATCGGCCTTCGCGTGTTTTATTTCAAACTGGTTCCTATCTTTCCATCACAAGACTCACCGTGACATCTTCTTTACGGACAGTCTTGGAAAGCGTCACTCATTTCCTTTTTCAACAGTTGCTTTCTTGCACGTCACGCCTTTAGCGTCACGTGACGTTGCCTTCACTGTCCACATATGCCTGTCTCCGACAGAGCACTGAGTTACCCACAACGTGCTCCACAGGGCACGCCGATTCCTTCATGGCTAAACACCAGGGACTGTATTCACAAAAGAGTTCGTACGCAACATGGCTTCGGAGGCACAAGGAGCGACCAATCACAGAAACGCGCATGCAAATTTAGGCAATGGTGGCCGTCCATTGGTAGAGAGTTTTTATGAAAGGAAAGTTTTGTGAATTCGGCCTACAATTAATTACTCGCTTGCAAACAATTCTCCTTAAGGTACAAATGGTTCAGCACCGGCGTCAATATATAAGAGCAAATGTTTATCCCACGCTGGTTGCCACATTTAGTATTTATTCAGTTAGTTTTCATTATTTCATTATTCCCATTTAACGATCCGACACCTCCGATGGCGAATGGACGATTATGCTGATATGTCTGAAGTCGCTGTAAGCGACCATATCGTGGAAAATTTCCGAAACCTCCAGCAGGTGATACCTACTGTTTCCCCCTTTACTCCACCTGTATTACGGCACAGCCTTCTAGCTGAATATTTCTTAATAATCATTTAACATGTCTATTAAGAAATACCTCCTTGTAGGTCGCGTTAAGTAGCCATTTGCCGAGCTGCACCTAAACTCCAAGCTCCGGCAGCTATCGCAGTCGTTACAATATTGCCAAAGACACCTTGTCACCTGTCGTCTGACGACAAAGTAATAAAACCCAATGCATAGTGCCATACTATAATCTTATGCCATACCAGAATATACTAGAAGCTGCTTAAGCTAAGGAGCTTAAAGCAGTCACTTTATCATTAGGTGAAATTTATGGAATTCTAAACCGCTGATTTAGAGGGGTGCTGAATCTAAAGGCTTTTTTTAGAAATTCGTCGACAATTTTGCGGTGTCACTAGTTTGTCTGCAACAAAGAGGTAGGCGCTTGCGTCAGCATGTGTATCTCAGGCATGACCAGTCTACGAGAGATAACACCATGCCTTAGTGTAGCCATGGCTCCCCTATAGCGGCAGCATTGGCTGAGCGGATATCAACAATATGATTGAGCTGTATGAACGCTGATCAGCGTTAGCAGTATCAGTGGTGTATTTGGCGTATAGCGTATGCCGTGCTCCTTGTGAACTCCGCAGTGCATCTATTATGGCTACATAACCATAAGAATTATGAATAAAATGTGGGTACGCAAACAAATTGAACTATATCAGGGGAGAGGATGTTAATAACGACTGTAGAAGTAATATGCAGTGTATGTTACGGAATGTTGAAGGATGACGTAGGGCATAAGCAGCTAAGCTGATGCACATTTCATGCTTACAACCCGAGTTTTTGCGTGTGCGTTGGCACACCATTCTATTTTCAGTGGAGTCAGCTTAAAGAATTTGTAGAAATTTTCTATTGCAGGCATCTGTGCCTCGTTTGCTCATTTTTTTTATTCCTGCAGATATATCGTCTTTCTACGTAATATTCTCAAGTACTTGCTATGGAAGACAGCTAGTGGCACGACTACAGGTGCAGAATACGCTTAGTTAAGTTCAGGTCTCCACTAAGAACTCAGTCATAAACCTTGCAGAAGCGGCAGCTATCACAGATGTACCCCCAGCCTAGCTTCATTATTCTAATTGGTTGCTCATTATACGCGACGACTGGACGACTATAATTAAGCGCCTGCGGATAGCGCGACGTCCCTGAACTGCCGCAACTAATAGGATCAAGGTTGAACCCCCTCCCCTGCACCTCCCCACCTTTTTTTTTTTTTTTTTTGTCTCTGTGATGAATGTCGTACGGTTGAATAAAAGTAGTGATCTGCATTCCGTGCGGGGTAATCTTCTCTACTGAGTGAGCTATTTCAACGAGATCGCTGCTCAATGTGAGGTCGGTCGACCTTTGAACACCGCTTTGATTAAGGCAAGAGCTGCATTGGTGCCTGGGTGTCCGCCGGTAAATTAATTCATTGTGGTAGGCAACGATGATTTCGCTAGAGTATTATGCCCGATATTGGGGATCTGTGCAGATTCTATTAATATAGCCGGGAACGTCGTGAGCGTATTGTATATACTAGACAGCCCATTCAACCGACACACACACACAGATTTATTATTAATGCGAAAGCATTGCTTGCCCCATTACGCGAAAATCGGGCGTTATAGTCGGCAGCGTGATCGAATGATGGTACCCAAAATGGCTGACGGCAGAGTAAAACCACATACAAAAATGCTCAAATCGACGTCAAATTTCTGAAGGAGGTTACTGTAAACAAAGTAAATTAATGCATTGGAAAAAGAATTATGTATATTATGGTCTGGGCGGGAATCGAACCCTGGCCTCCGGGTACAAGACGAGCATGCTTCCCCACTGCCATGGCAGCTTTTTTTCTGTCTTTATTTTCAGCTTCGCTACAAGCCTAAATAGGTGTTTATGATCACAGACCACACTCGTTTTATATGTGTTAAAGCATGCAACAATGAAATCATATTTTCATCGCAGTCAATCGTGTTTTACACATCACATATTTTCACAACCATTTCCAATAAGTATCATGCGCAGATCGCCCTTTGACATCATAGTGTCTATATGCCAACAAACTACGCCATACTGCATGCAGCCCGAGTAAAAGGATAACGTCCTACTTGTTAAAATCACGTTCAGGCGGTAAAAAATGAATGCCATGTGGGTTGAGGGGTAGGTCTATCTATAAAGTTCTCTGTAATATATCTCAGAAGCATACGGCATTATTGCAATCAATGAAACATGTGCAATAATTTCAGCTTTGCTGCACAGAAACATCTGCTTCCCCATGGCACATAAATCCCTCTTTCTTATAACCACGTTTTAGCAGGCAAGGTTTCCGTGCGCCGCTTGCATAAAAATGTTTTAACGTTCGCGGGTATCCACATATTTATACCCCTTTTAAGTACGTCTTGCCCACGTCATTCTTGAAACATTAACCGATACAATGCTACAGGGGGAACACTCTCAATAAAATCCTTCATAACACGTTTTCTTTTTACAATGGAAACCTACTCCAGCGAAAATCTTTCCCTGAATAACCGATAGGACGTCACAACTTCGCCCAAGAATCGTGACAATGTGTAACGAGGGCCAATAGCAGACGAAACAAAACAAAAATCAGGCGGATACATGGTTATGGCTGACTAAACGTGTGGCCTAGTGCGTGCGTCGTAGGGCACGTGACGGCGCAGCCAATGGGTAGGAAGCGGCGCCACGTCATGAATGTACAAAGTGAGTGCGTAAAATAAAAAGCATTAATGTGGAATTGAATGCCGCTGAGCAGTCCTTCGAGTTATGAACTCCTCGCAGGCAAGCGAGCACCTTGAGGCGCGTGGCGTGTCTTCATTTGGCTTTACCGAGGCGCAGTTAAAATGCAGGCGAGAGCTTGCGCAGACAAGGAATGCGCAGAAAAGACATTTCATCAAAGCGACTAAATTAATGCTTTGGCATTCCCATACGTAAGCAGTCTTCAGTTTCTCTGCCGAACTTTTTCAAATTTATTTATTTATTTATTTATTTATTTATTTATTTATTTATTTATTTATTTATTTATTTATTTATTTATTTATTTATTAACGTATTCCTGGATCCAGTAGCTGACAGGAACTTATAACATGAGGATCCCTGTACGAAAAACAATGTCTTTATTTCCAACGTTCCAGCCGGAGCCCGGTCTTCGTCAGGGCACATTATCTATGTGTGTATCTCAGGTATTTCCCGACAAAACCGCACTTTTATTATTTTTGCAAGCCCTAGATAAAAATGTCGCCACGTCCCCGTGCATATAATGCGGTGTTATATAATACAGTGCATTTCACGTAACTTGAGCCAAACGTTAAGAATATGAAAATCTCACGTAGCTGGACTGAACTAAGGTGTTATTTATCGTAGCTTGGAGAATACACGCAAAATTGCGGCGCGAATGGCCACTCGAGGCACTTTGCGTGTATTCGCGGCATCTTTTACACTCGTAAAAACACTTTTATGAAGCAGGTATTGAGCAACAGAAGGCTGTATCAGCAGTTTCTCATGTTGCTCTACAATTTTCTCATGGACACATTTCATGTAATTATAATATTTGAGAAGTTGATTATTTAATTAAAAATAATTATCTAATCAGGCGGAATGGAAAAAATTATCTGAGTATCTCCAAGCAACGGCAAACAACATTACCTTTTTTCTGTGCAATTACGTGACATTTGCGTATTTTTGAAGTTTGGCCCAAGTGAAAGACCCTGCATAGCAAAGCACTACCACGTTTACTGCTATCATTCAGACTTCAAAACGCGCCAAATAGAGCCCACATTCTTCTCCGGTAACAGATTCTTACGCAGTTTATATTGCAGTTACTGTCCGAACGCGATTTAGCTCGATAGCGAATAATCGGCCCGTCCATTTCGTTGCACGCTAGCCCTCTGGTCTAAGGACACGACACAAACCCACGTGTACATAATATTTAAGAGATCACATTATATAAGAGTACGAGAAGCAATGGCTGCAGATCCTTTGTTACGCGATTAAGGCGATATCACTTTCTTCTTTGTGTATCGTTCGCACGCAAGCCCAGTGAGCCACATCTTGCAAAGCACGTATTGGAGATGCAGGTACCAGAGATGTCCTTTTCGCCTCGCAGGACTGGTGGCTGTTACCATACACCCTATGAGGAAAGGACAACGCCGGTAACCCGTTCTTGCCGCCGGTAAAGAAGCATATTCTAACGTCCGCAAGGTACCTCTCACAACTTATTTCTCATCTGTCTTTAAAACTGCCCTCGAATACGTCAAGTGACCGCATTATTATTTCACCGTTGGTTCCTTATGTCTGCTGCTTCACAGGTTACATTGAATAGTGACATAGATGACTTCGGTCAGAATATTTTACACCAGGAAAAGGGCGCCTGACTCTGCGTGCCTCGTCGCAAAGCAAAACGTTTGCAGACTTATGCTCCTTCTTTTCTACTAGCAGAGCAATTCAATATGTGAGGCGAATCGCCTTCGACAGCGACGAGTTCATTCTATGGAAAGCACTATATGTTTCCGGACGAAGTGCGTCCAAAATAATTAGCTTCGGTTTTCAGTGCGAGCCTGTGGGCGAACCTGCTGTGCCAGATCGCCGCAAATCTCTTCACGAAGCATACGATGCAGTATTGCAAAACAGAAGCGGCGCAACTGCAGCCGTGCCTGCTGCATCTGACAGGGCCTTGCTATGCGCCGCTGGCTGACGGGCGCGACGAGTAATCGAGTTGCCCACCACTTGATCTCGATGGGGGCTGGGCTGCTCGGCGCGCACCAAATTGCGCTAGTAATCTGCAAAACCTCTCATGAAAGCTCGCGATGCAGCTGGTGATTAAGTACTCTGGTGGTGTTCGTGGCACACTGAAGACTCCTTGGCCGCAGGAGCCGTCGGCAAGAGCTCCACCCCTACTATTTAGGGGTATGGCGAGCAAGCTTTAGAGATGCCCGCCGGAAATTTGTGTACGGCTAGCGCTGCGCAAACAAGTTCGGTGCAACGACGGAACAGCGACAGCGGCTGTATTGTGTCGGTTCCAGTATATATAGGGTCGCCTAGTCTCAACAAAAACAACTGATTAGTGTTGAAGCATCTACACCTTCAGTATTTCTTGTATTTCATAGAGAAATTGCATCTGGTACCACTGCTAATGCGGAAGTCTGTTAAATAAATATTAATATTGCTACCGGACGCTCGACGACGAAGTTAGCGGCTACTGGATTGAAGACGACAAAGCGTAATTGTACCTTTGTGCCGGCCTCCCACTTGGGGCATAGTTTTCAGCATGACGGACATCTACGTAACATATTCGGCATAGGTGCGGAGCCAAATTCAAAAAAAAATTAAGCTGCTGTGAGCTGTTTATATATTTATTTATTTATTTATTTATTTATTATTGCGATAGCAATTATAGGGATACTTCTACCGGATTTCTGCCGTCGTCGTCGCCGTCGCCGTGATGTTCCCTATAGATAAAATCTTCGCCGCGCGCCGTATGCCCGAGCGGAAGCGTGCGGGGACGCGCGCTATCACGGAGAGCGAACGCACTCAATCAACCACGCGCAAGCAAGGAAGCGGGAAGCCAGCAGGGAGCGCGGGGGAGGGGGGGGGGGGGGGCGAACTTCTACGCTGCCAACAACCGCGCTCGTCGCTCGTCCGCACCGTCTCTTATCTCCACACGGCTCTGACCTTCATGCGCCGTGCATTCGCCGCTCAGTTTCCGTTGAAGCGATAGACCGCATGTACCTTCGCCCGCTGCGGCGTATGGGCTCGTTGCCAGCGTTTTGACAGTCGTTGTCTGCAGTCATTCAGTGTGATCTATTCGTGTTTGTTTGTGCGCGCTCACACCACGCTTGTTCATTCAGTTAGTAATAGTCGGGCCACATTTTCCAACGCACGCTACACATGCAATGCTGCCCGGATCGGCAGTGCAGCACTACAGGTGTGTCCCTTCGCACGCGCTGCCCACGGGAAGCGCTTCTCATCAACACCACCGTTTCACACGCGCCTTTTCGTGATCATCGAGTCTCTCTTCAAGTCGGTCTACTTACGCCGCAGCACACCTGCTTACTTAATCAGCTCATGTTTACTACAATTCATATTGCTACCAAAGCCGCTCACCTTACTTCGTATGACATTGCTGTGTTGCTATCGCATTCATTGCTTCGCCTTTAGGGCGAAACTGTGACATTTTTGTGACTCACGACTGTATCCTTTTTCTTTTTGTGACGAAATTTTTGCTCAAGCTACGTCGTCGAATAAACCTCTGGTCATTACGGCCTGTTATCGGTGTCGGGTATCCTTACTGCCACACTAATTCTTCATATTCGGTATCTTGCTTTTTCCTGGTTACTAATTACCATATCTACACACTACAAACCCTGTTGTTTTCAAGACGCCCGGGTCCCTAGCCTTCTATCAAGATAGGCGGTCGCAGCAACAGTCACATAATGGACTTCGCTATAAATGAGGGTAAAGCACATTTAAGTGAAATGACAGTATTCAATGAGCGAAAAGTGATAGTGTAAATGTGGTTTATTTCCAGGCACAGCATCCAACCTATCATTAGTTTGTACCTTTCTCTCTCGGCCACAGTAGTGCTACCCCAGCGGTTATACGTTCCACAGGGTAATCCGTTCTCACCATCGATGTCGTTAGCTAAATTATTTCTTCTCTGAAGTTGGTGGCGTTCGCCACTGTTGTTGTATAGTGTTATCGCAACTCGTAAGGCGCTACGTAAGTCGGTTTCTTGTGGGTGACCATGTTTTATGCCTCTCAAAGGGAAAGCAAGGATTATTTTTGAAGAGTTACAGCCTTTCAAGCCTTCGAAGAGCACATCAAATTTTATGAGGTATAAACTACAAAGAATGCACTGCTGCTAGCGGGAACAAAATTGGCTAGAAATAATATTTTTTTACCCTTGCCTGATTTTTTCCCCTTTGAGGCCTCATCAGCTTACATTTCGTAGGCGAGCAGATATACTGCCTTCCTTAATGCGATTACCATTAATAAAATACTTCACAGACTTTCCGGTATGTTACTATGTTTCTGTATTTCCATGTCTCTAGCATCAGGTGGCCGTGCTGAGAGAATCATGTTAGAAAGCAACTGTTGGACCAATGGGGTACTGGGTATTTGCAGCTTTTCAGTGAACCTCTGTCGCGTCAACTTGGGTAAATATGTGCCTACTGCGTTTGTGCCGCTCTTGAATGAACCTCTCTGACGCCAACTTGAACCCTAAGGTATATGCCACAGGTTATGTGCTGTTCTTCAATGATAAAAAAAGGCCATTTAACACCCCCGCGCTAGGGGGAATCGAACCCGCGTCATATACATTCAGACCATCCTGTCTGAATGTATCTTTAGACACGTGCCACGAGCGTACTTCGCGGCGGCGCCACTAGATGCAGAGGAACCTGGCTGCAGTACAAGGTTCATACATGACGCGTTTCGTTTTGGCCGTAGCAGTAGGTTGTGTGGCTACATTCCTTCAATGCAAATCGCATTAACGTTGACACTGATTGCGAGACGGGTACCACTGGACTTTTCTTTTTCTCTCTTGGTGTCCCATGTCGAAAAATAGTCACTTTGTGTTTGAGGTGATCATCACAATTTGTTTATTAGGTGTTCTTATACTAGTTTTACACCTGCAGCCAAACAATTAAGCAAGCACGCGTACTCTCGCTAGCTGTCATCTCTCAGGACTCGCAGTAGTAGCTGCTGCTTTTTTTTTCTTTTAAATAAAACATATCCGTCCTTCTTGGGTAGTGCTTTCCTGACCCTTTATTTTTTTCGTACTTGCTCGCCCTAGAAGGCCGCCAATAGCGGCACTCTTTACTTCATTACTGGTGCTTTGAAGGCTAGCATTTTGTTGGCGAGGCTTTTGTGATCACACTTACCGCCCGAAAGAGAAAGCGAAAAAAATATAGCTTCTAAAGTAAAAGAGAAGCCAAGAATTCAAAACCAAAGCACTGTTCTTCATTTGTGGCCTGCAATTAAGAGCTCAGGCATGACGAAAAACCGAATACACATTTTGATGTGATTCCTTCTATTTCTTTATGTGCACGCTTTCCTTATCACTTTTTCCACAGGCCATACATTGCCCTGATTGCGGTATACTATAGTAGCTGAAGAAGGCATTGTTTCGGTACAAAAGTAATGAAAAGTTCTTGGCTTGAGAAGAATAAGATTATAAAAGGCATTAAATTTCCCAGTTTGTATGGCGCACCCATTCCGAATTTCAATGCCCTCGCTGCATTCTTTGTGATATCATTTAACTTAGCTCAAGCTATGTAATGGCTGGTCGCTGAGATACCACTCGGTCACAACTATATAAGAAGTACATAACTTTAAAGCATTGCTTTCATTTATTTCCCTGATTGCAAAATAAATGAGTAACGCTGTAGAAGAAATATGGTCGATTTTTTTTCACAAAATAATTTCTTTTCACTCTACTGCGGCGGCGGCTGCTTACGGCGCGGGCGCCGTATCTTGAGAGCGATCCGCGAGTAGAGCACTGCACGGGCTCGGGCCTACCCGAAAGCCTGAGCCCGGCCCAGCCCGTGGGCCGGGCCGGGCCGGGTAGGGCAGTTTTATCACGGGCTCGGGCCGGGCTCGGGCACGACATGTGCTTTTTGACCCGGGCCCGGGCCGGGCTCGGGTATTTTGACGCGGGCCCGGGCCGGGCTCGGACTTTCTGGTGGTGTGCATGTAACGTGCAGCGAGTTATCCTCGCGTGTCTCGACTCTGAAAAACATGTTGCCCCGGGGCAGCTGGAAGCTAGCTGTGCCACTCCTGTGTACTTCCATTTTCTTCCGCCGTATATTGCGCTATTTGAACAGAATGTATAAGTCCAGAAAGACCGAAGTCGCCTGAAACCAAAGGATACCATTGTATTCCTTACCTAAATCAATGTAAAAAATGTTTTCCGTGATTCGAGACTTGCTGATTCTTGAAAGGCGAATTGGCAAAACGATGACTGGTAAGATAAGATAATTCGTCACGCGGCTGAAATATGGCACTGCGACCATGCATGATTGCACGCATGTTCTCAACCGGCCGCCTAGCAGCAGAGATTACGCTGCACCATGGAGGAACGAGAAGCTTTCTTTTTCCATTTACTCCGTCCATACGCTGCGCTCACGACCGGTCGAGGCTGCGCTTCAGCTATAGTGTACTAGAATACAGTTGAGTGGTATGAGCGGTTGGGGCGGCGCATGCTTTGCAGTGAGGCGCCCGACGTAGAAAAATACTATGGCGGCGCTGCGATAGAAGTGGATTGGGCCGCATCAAGGTCGCGCCGTTGGAAACTGCTGGCGATACTGCTCGGCAGGGTCATTCGTACTATTTCGCGCGCTGGTATTGGCGTTTAGACCGCTCAGATGGTGTTCATAATTGTATATCACATGTATTTATGCCTTCAGAATAAATTCCTTTCATTCTCTTCTTTATTTTATTTTTTTTTATTGCCGCTCGGTGATCTTTTTCAGTCTCGAGCCGGGTTCGGGCCTATTTCGAGCCGGGCTCGGGCCGGGCTCAGGCCTAAGGTAAAGGGGTGGCGGGCCGGGCGGGGCGGGTAACGTAGATTATTTCCGGGCCCGGGCCGGGCCCGGGTCTCGCCATAAACTTTTAGTCGGGCTCGGGCGGGCTGCCCAACGTAAAAACGGGCCCGGGCCGGGCCCGTACTGCGACGTCGAAAAAGCAATCTGCGATGTTGACAAAGTACAACTAGTGCCGGTAGCTTCGTATGCACTGTGCTTTCAACGTTTAGTTGGCGTTGAAGAGAGAGACAGCACGAAGGTCAATTCGTGTCGCCGCGCCTCCTCACTCCAGCGTTTTGACAGCGAGTTCCCGTGGTCATCGAGCGAGATGTGTTCTAGTTTGCCTGTGCACGCGTTACACCGTGCTTGTTAATTTAGTTAGTAAGCGAATGTTTACAAGTTTATACGGCCGATAAAACTACTATCCCTAGCTCGTATATTTTTCGACTAATTTGCTGTCGCAATCGAGGCTTCGCCTTTCGGGCGAAACTGCGATTTTTTTTGTGTGTGTGTAAATGGAGTCATACAAACACAAACGTCCAAATCGTGATTTACCAACAAGGTGCGCAATGATGACCATGATACACAAATTCGAATTCTGGTGTTTTACGCGCAAAAACCACGATTTCATCATAAGGCATGCCGTAGTGGGGGACTTCGGATTAATTTCAACCACCAGGGGATCTTTAACGTTCCCCCAATGCGCGGGACACGGGCGTTTCTGCCTTTCGCCCCAATCAGAATGCGGACGCCGCGGCCGGGATTTGATCCAGCGACCTTGCGCTTAGCAGCGCAACACCATAAACCGCTAAGACACCTCGCCGGGCAATACACACATAATACCGCATGCGCAGATGAAAGCAAATAAAATGCACATAAATACAAATAAAGGAAGTGGGTTCCGTTTACACTACTGTACCCAGTGCAGTACCTAGTAGAGGTTTAATATATTCCTGTTTTTTTTTTAAATATTGAAGTCCGTTCAATGCTTCTCATTGCGCTGTTTTTTATGATCAAGGGCCGAGCCGGGCTAGGCACCAACACTTGGCACCAACATCTTGAAAATTTCAACGTTCATAATTTTAACAAACCTGCACAAGATTGTGAGGATGCTCACAGGGGGTGAGTCATATAAAAAAAGAAAGTCCTGAATGATTGAAATTTGGAATGAAAAACGCTGAGATTACACAAATGGTTAAAAATTGAAACGTGATATGTTTAATGACCCTAATGACAAATAATGATGTTATCCAGGTGAAAAAATATCCGTGATAATTGACTGATGGCAAGAGAAAACGGAGAATGCACTAAGAAGAGTTGATAAGACCATATCAAAACATTGTGAACACCAAGAGCCACAGGAAAGTGGGAAAATTGGTAGGACAAGGTCAAAGAATGTCACAAAAATAATGCCTTTGTACAAGCGTGTGTTGTCACTGGTTTAAATAGAAAGGAGGCGAACACAAAATCATTTCTTCTGCTTGAAGGTTTTCAAGTTTCCAACAAAAAATCGAGTACCATTGACCGGGCAGGCCCTAGGTGTGTTCAGCCTTATCTGCGGTGTTTCAGGTACTTAACAAGCAATAAAGATATACACATAATTGCGTCTGCTTTTAGGTATTCTATTGTTAGTAAAGCCACGCGACCTCCCTGTGTCAGCAGCTGTCACTGCGCATAAGAGACCTCCATGGACTTTTCTGTTCTGCTCAAGATAACATCAGTGGGAAAAAGTATTAGAACATCAAAGGCGTTCCTGCCCACCTTCAGAGTCTGTCTCCACACTTCAGGAGCTTCATCCCTTACCTATAAATTCTGGCGCAAATAGCCGAAGACGAAGGAACCGCATTGGATTCCACTGAATTAAAAATTCATAGATAGACGTACTGCCACGTTTGGAACTTTCGAATGGCGCTCTTGAAGAAGCTTTAGTTCTGCGACGTTTTGCGAACAGTAAATAAAATGGTCAAATAATTGTATATCGCGCTGTGTGCGTGGCAGGGTGAGCACTACATTTAGCTCCTCGTTGAACGAAACTAATCTGTGGTGGAGAGCGGTAAAGCGCGCAGACGTCGTGTACACTGCGACAATCTGGCTCCGGTGCGGACAACCCGTACCTCATTAATCAGCTGTGCGCAAGCGGGTCAGACGAAGCTCCGTTTTGCGGGACTAATTGCGGTGAAACGCGTCTGTCAACTTACGCGTAAATTACCGCCCGTCATTGATCAGCGCCAAGCACAGGGGCTTTGCACACGGAGTTTCCGAGACACGTGCTTTCACCTAAATTGCACGCCATACCACGTGAGGAACAGGATTACCAACGAGCGCCCCGCTAAACATGCAGCATTGATAAATATGGACACAGATCGAAAGGTAGCAGATTACAGCCTTTAAAGCGATAATCGGGTATTGCGCCCTTTGCCGAAAATCCCAGATAGTGCATTCCTTCTTACTTATATCAGTTGCCGGAGCACGTATTTACCTTCATAACTGTGTAGGTACTGAGAAAAGTTACATTCAAATAGCATTGGCCAGGGTCCAATGAATTGATGCATTTATTTTGATATGTATGGTGCTAAAATTTGGAACTCGAACAGTTTGGAAACTACCCCAATGCGTTGTTTCGTTTTCAGATCCACTTGCCGACGTAACAGCGGCTTAATTCACAGTCCGATACTTACACTTAGAACTATTACTGCTTAGAAGCTGACTACAGGGTGATTACACTTCTCAATTTTACGTAATTGAGCGTGAAAGGTGTTCGTTGCTGTTCGTTGCTGTCCGCGTTTGGATTTTGGAGCACTGTACGCCGAGTCACCAAGAGCTAGGACTTTGTGATACGATGCATATTATAATTTATCTTCTTTTTATTAGTACGTGCATATATCGTGCCGGAAATGAATAGGTGGAGCAGCATATGAAACAAATTTCTGTCACCAGCTTACGTCGGAAATTTCTGAATTCCGGAATGGCTTTTAGTTTGAAGCTCGCACTTGACTTGACCTGAATGACGCCTGTCATGAGTGTTTATCCAAAAAATAATAAACATAAGAAAAACTAAAAAAAACGCAATATGCGATTTGGGCACGTTCACGCCAGGCGTCATCTAGATCAACTCAAGCATAGGCTTGAAGTTAAGACGCATTTCGGATTACGGGGATAACGTTTACTCAAAAAATATTAAATTGTGGGGTCTTTAGGGCCAAAACCACAATATAATTCAAAGGCACGCCGTAGTGGGGGACTCCGGATTAATTTTGACCCCCTGGGGTTCTGTTTTTACGCGCGCCTAAAGCACGGTACACGGGCTGCACTTCGCCCCCATCAAAATGCAACCACCGCGGCCGGGATTTGATCCCGCGACCTCGTGCTGGGTAGCGCATTGTCACTAGGCAACCATGGCGGGCACTCTTAACATAAGGGACATCGTTGAGCATGGTACATTCAATATCCGAAGTCATAAAACTGAGCATGCGATTATCAGCGTCGCATTTGTACTGGATAAACGCGCTGTTTTGCACAAAACCAAGAGGGAGTTTAAAACTGGACGGAATACACAGCACACGGAGCACGAACGAGCAGCTGTTTATGAACAGTTGTTTGTTTGCGCTTTCCGTGGTGCGTCTTCCGTTGCGTTTCGAAGTCGTCCTTGGTTTTGTGCTAAGCAGCTAGTTTATCCGATACGATGAATAACCAATTGGCCCCAGTTGCAGCCATATCTTCAATAAGATCAGATTGGCACTTTAGTTGCTCTATTAGAGTAAGTGCAAACGTGGGAGGACAGCACGTTCTCGTGTCAATCTGCAATGCCATGTGACGGGTGTGCATGAATCTTAAGGAAAGCGAGCATGAGGCCTGGAAACAAGTCGGGAAAAAAAGGAGAGGGCGGAGGTGGGGGATTAAGTTGTGATCTGAGTTCGACTGCTCGCGCGGGAAGTTGAGACCGCTAGTGAAAATATTTCCTTTTGATCTGATATTTAGGTTGCTATTTTACAGCCATGCTGCTAAGGGTACACTACAGAGAAACAAGTACTAAGTGAGTTTAGGCTGATAAAGTAGTCTTTCAAAACAATATTTCAGTTAATTCTGCTGCAATAGGTTATTTGTTAAAAGAAAATGAACTTCACAGCTACATGCATTAAATTATGCTCCGAAGCCCGAGCCACGGATTTCGAAGTATTCTTTACCATTCCGCTCGTTGTGCCTGAGTAAAATGAAATAGAAGCTCACACAGTTCAGTGCTTGGCTCCCCTAGAGTAAATTATAGTCCATGTTCACCGATGAAAATAAGTAGACCCAAGCAAATCCAGTCAACATCCATGAAGTCATGGCGATCTGGTGTGGAAACTTCATGGCGATGTCGCTAGCCGTCTTCATGTTTTTCCGACTTAAGGACCAGTTCTCTTCTCACGATAAGAGTGCGTTTTTTTTTTGGTATCCTGGAATGGTAATTTCCTAATACAGCTTTTCTTCATAGTAACCATTAGAGTGCGTTTTTTGGTATCTTGGAATAATATTTTCCTAATACGTACAGCTTTTCTTTATAGTACCCAAAGAGATTTCCACAGCTGTGTTTGTGCGGCGGTGGCATTCTTCTGCTTCTTTTCGGGGTTTTACGTGCCAAAACTAGTCCTAATTATGAGGCACGCCGTGGAAGGGCCGCCGAAGGCTGGCGGCGTGGGGTGGCAAGGCCAGTTGTCGAATGTTACCCACAGAAAGCCCGGCCACCTAGCCTGCGTCGGAGCCCGCAGCAGCCGTGTCTACAGGGCGTCGGTAAGAACGCGCACCCGGACACCGAGGTCTCAGATATACCGGAAAAATTGCACCAGATATAGTGAATTTACTCGCTAAACCATGGGTACATTTCGGGCAGTGGCAGTTCAAATCCCTAGGTTGTGGCAAGTGCCTTAAACAGCTTCGATGTCTGTAATGCATAAGTTGCTCGTATTTTCATACGTCTGTAAAGCATTTTTGTTTTCGCCGCCGTTTAGTGGGGGTTTATTTGGTTCCGGGATAGGCGATCGGGTTGAAAGGAACGTAGTGCTCTCGTTCTTTTTTTTTTTTCTACGGCAACGATTGTAGAAATGGTTCTCCTGCCGAGTGTGAAAGCAACGTGAACGTTGCGCAAGAACATAAATCTCCCTGCTTGGCTAAAATACAAATTTTGTCTTCATTTGGCTGCATTCACCTCTTTCTATAGCCTTTTATTTAGTCTGTTTCTAGTTTGGATTTACTAAATACTTTAATCTTCATTCGACCTCACCTCTATCCCATCATCATCATCATCATCATAAGCCTATTTTTATGTCCACTGCAGGACGAAGGCCTTTCCCTGCGATCTCCAGTTAATCCTGTCTTGCACTAGCTGATTCCAATTTCTATCTGCAAATTTCATAATTTCATCACACCATCTAGTTTTCCGCCATCATCGACTGTGCGTCCCTTCTCTTGGCACCCATTCTGTAACTCTAATAGTCCATCGGTTATCTACCCTACGCATTACATGGCCATGCCCAGCTTCAATTTTTTCTGGTAATGTCAATTAGAACATCGGTTATCCCCGTTTGCTCCCTGATCTACACCGCTCTCTTCCTGTCTCTTAACGTTACGCCTAACGTTTTTCGTTCCATTGCTCTTTGTGCGGTCCTTAACTTGCTATCGAGCTTCTTCGTTAACTTCCAAGTTTCTGCCCCACATGTTAACACCGGTAGAATTCTACCAGTGCTACCTCTAGCCCAACTGAATCCTAATTTCAAAAGGAGCTGCAACGAAAACGTGGGTGAGGCCTGATGTAGCCTTTACACTTGAAATATCAATGAATATTAAGCTTGGGACGGTGGTGATCTGCCCTGTGTGTATATTTCGCTGGCCACGTAAGTGCTCGGAAACTAACCACCACCGCCTCCCCCTCTTATCCCCGAACTGCCCCTTCTTTCTCCGGTGAAGCGATCCGATTATGTTTTATTCCAAAGTTTTTTTCAGCCGATTGACCTCTCATCACTGTATACCGGCCGTATATCTCGGAAGTATTAAATCTCTTTAGATTGCAGCCCATCTCTGTTCTACAGGTGATTTATAATAGGAATCTCGAAAGCGAACTGCAAAAAGAAAGAGAATGTAATGACAAAATTCTGCTTCAGTTATGGAAGTAGCTCTAAGTACCAGCTTCTCATCGATATAATCTTCTTGTACAACCGGTAGAAGCAAAGCTGTGGCGCAGAAATGACGAATTAGACAATTTCCGTGGAACCCTCCCTAGCTTATCTCTTGCGAAAGTAGAAGCGAATATGTCTGTATGGTGCTACCCCCCCCCCTTCCCCGCGCCCCTCACTCTTTGGCCGAATCGATTTGTACGTCTTGAATCTTAAGTTCAACCATAAGTGGTGGACAGTGCGCGTGGGGGAAGTACACAGACTAGATTTATTTTCATTGCTCATACCAAGCGAATCAAAATAATTTACGTACATTTCTTTGTTGATTGTTGGTGCATTCTAGACAAGTTGGTTACCTTGACCGCTCTGCACAGCAGACGAAAATAAAAATAAAGACCAAAAATATCTTAGAATCGGTTAATGATTCTTGTTTGAACGTGCCGCGTTGAGATCACGTCCGGAATTGATTGCGTGAGTGCATGGTTCGTGAGTAACTGAGTATGAAATAAATGTGAGTCTTCTTTTTTTTTCATTGCTGTTATTCAAAAGAGGGGACCGTACAATCGATATGTAAGTATAGCCTAAAATGGAAATGTCTATTACGCTGCAGGCAATCTATAAAGCATGCTTGGGCCCCATGCGCGTGCATGCACTTTCGAAGCACATAATGTCCGTGTTGCGACATTACCATTTCATAAGACATAAATAATTTAACAATGAATAATAATTATTAATTACATATTTAATAACTAATTATAATAACATCAATAAATAAATAAAAACATAAATATATAAAATGCAAACCTTCTGGGTGCGGCCACAAATATCCTCGGAGTAGTTCGCGCCGCGGTAATAAAGCAACACAAGCTTAGGCGGGAGACACTAAACATAATGTCACGTTGCAGTGATAGCAAAGAATGAAAAATTTTTCACGGACGTCAGTTGGGAATCTTACTCTTTACTGGGCCAAATAGTGCCCAGAAAAGCAAGCAACGCTCTAATAAGAAAGATATCGATGAGCACGGTCGCCGGCCATCGAATCTGAACTGACGTGGCAAGTCCGTCCGCACCTCAGGATTTAGCGTGCATACACTGAAGGTACCATACAGGCCACATCTATTTTTGTCAGTGCAGCGCTGTGAAAAGAGTTGCCGTGACATTCAGCGTCGTAATGTTCCACCTGTCAAACCTGCCGGTCTCCTTCAACATTGGACCCTCGTGCCGCGCCGTTCCAGTAACTGTCATGTGAATGGGCCTCCCTGTCCATTCCCCACGTCAGTTTTCTAAAATAGAAGGATAGTCGTCGCTACGGACTGCTTAACACGGTACGCGAAGACAAAAGCTGAACCCCGGGTAAGCACTTCGAAAGTCGCCCTAGCTTTTCATCCCCGACATCGTAGTGTGGCATGGTGCGCCCACTGTCCTGATTACCGATCATGCATGCCGGGACATTTACTACTATTACTGATGCAAGAAACCGTGACGCTAACGCACAACAACCATCCGAAGACCAAAGCCAGTCACTTCCCAACCAGTGAATAAACAAAGCACCTGAACAGAATCTTGGCCGACGTGCTCTCGATGTATGTTGATATCGACGCAATTTTGCCATACATGAAGTTCGCCTAAATGCAGCTGTGCTGGAGACCACACAACTCAAACCACTCGAGCTTGCCTATTGACGTCGCGTCATACCGACGCTTGTCAATATAACTTGCGCCAATGGACTGTCTAATACAAGCCTGGCGACTATGTTTAGGTGTGGGCGTCCATCCGCCGACGCGGATTCTCGGTAAAATTATTGCGACGACACTTTCACCAGTACAAGGTTCTGCGCCGCCTTAGTTATGCGAATTAGGACGTCGCGCCTCAAAGTGCTGATCTCCGTTTGAACTAACGGTGTGAATGCATCGAAGTTTTCTATGCAGTGGGGATTAAGCTATAATATGCTCGCGAGTCTAATGCACCATTCGAATAATTCCCCATTGTCGGCCATTATTTGAATGGTTACCCTCGTCACCATATCCAGGAACAATTTAGAGTAATCGCTCGTGCTTTACATTCAAGAATGTACAACAGCCTCGCCGGGGCACGCGCAATCTCTGTAGTTTCCCTGTAGAAAGATTATCCGACAAAATTCAAGAATTTTTGGACAGAGTAAGCACGTCCTGGGCAGAACTGTAACTTGATAACAGTGATAATTCAGTGACAAACGGTAAGCAGCAAAAAGAAAGACATTGTAGAATTGACAAAAGGATACCTTATTATGCATTCCTTCAAGTGGCAGCGTTCTGTAAACGCCGAACTTTATACTAAACGACCTTTTGGGGCATAATCTATGCGCCCGATCAGGATGTCAATAAAGGCCGTAAGACGCAATAGTCTAAGGCGATCCTGTGGCTTCCTTAACAGCAGTTAAGCTGTGGCGGCATCCATTGTTTAGTTCTTATGGACTTCGCTATTCCTTCATACCCAGAACTTTATCCGATTTCTTACCTTCGCACGCTTTCAGAACAACCTCCTCAAAAGTGCTTGTTTGGTAGCACGCACGCCCAAACTTGGCACATTGTTATTTATACGCTGTTCTTGTTTTTATTGCGATATCAATTATATGGACACTCCAAAGCGGATTTCTGCCGTCGTCGTCACCGTGAGGTTCCGTATGACGTCAACGGCGATGAAATCGTCGCCGTGCTCCGGACGCTGTATGTGCGAGTGAAAGGGCGCGAGGGACGCGCGCTTTCACGGGGAGCGAACGCACGTCGGAGAGCAAACGCGCGTTCTGCGCCGTGCTCCCTGAAGGGCTGCAGAATTAATCGTCTCTTTCCTCCTTTCCATATATAGAGAGCAAACGCAACTTTTTCCGTCGCGCGAAAGGCTGTGGGGGGACGGGAGGGAGGGAGGGGAGGCGACGTTTAGCTGCGGCACCAAATACGTAGTTATATAAAAACGCCGCGTGCGTTCGGTGCGAATGCGGCCAAAACGCCGATGGCGTCGACAACAGTTCTGCGCGTTACTGGTGCTGCTGCATGTCCAAGTTTATACAGCTGATAAATCTACTATCCTTACTCCGTATAGCTCTGTACTAATTTGCTATCGCAATTGATGCTTCGACTTTCGGGCGAAACTGCGACATTTTTGTTTCATTTACTAACCAGAACTTTGGAATGTATAATGTATAAATGTGGATAATGTATAAACTGTGAATGTAAAAAAAATGTGCACAATGTATAAAGTATGTAGTAATTTATTTAAGTGTAGGACATTACAGAAACTTTCATTGTTGCATAAGCTATGTTCTTTCAGTTTTCTTTGGTGGCTAGATCTATATTTCAAAGAATGTGTAACTTAAAAAATAAACAGTGTTGTGCGATTCTGCGCTGTCTTTCAGTTGATGCCACTGTTGACAAATGGGGAGAAGGACCCCTTAATTCCATAAATTGAACAGGATTTTCCCTCCGCCTCATGGTACTCTGCATTGTGACGAAGCAAATCAATCAATCAATCAATCAATTAATTAATATGCTTATCCGCTCCTAGGTAAAATCCTTGCTCGCGACAATGGTGTAGTCACAACGAACTTCTCTATGTATTTGGCAACGGGGAAGCGCAATACACGGGAACAAGGGAAGACGAAACAGAGGGACAAGCGCTATTGTGTACCCCTTCTTGCGTTGGTCTCATGTTGCTTTGGTTCCGTGTATTGCGCTTCACCTTTGTCAAATACGCTTCGCCAACTGGCCCAAAAGTCTACTCTTCTAAAGTTCTCATGCGTATAGGTTGTGTTAAATTCCCTTCAAACATCTACAGAGAAACGTGCTTTTGCTACAAAACCCAGGCACTCTCAGCTGTATTCAAAGAGCGCGAACATATCTTTCTTTGCTCCATTTTCGTCGAGCAACAACGTCTGAACGGCGCAGTGCCAAGTAGGACACTACTAGAATGCCTGAAAGAAATCTTGACCTTTCATTCTTTGCAGAGAGGAGTTCTCTGGTGGAGTACAGTCTATTCATTCGGCATACGTTTTTCGCTGGGTAATTCAATAAACGGCCATTCATTGTTTTCTACAGTTGCCACTATATCATGATGCACAACTTCCCGAATAGTTGCAAGTACCGCGCTTCTGCGACTCGACGTTTGCACAAAACGTTACGTTTCAGACTAGTTGCGGCAGTTAAGTTAGCGATGCAGGTTTGCGCGCATAACAAACGACTAAGCGAAGGCCGTGTTCCTAGCATTAGAAATAATGCATGCTCTTAAGCTACTAAGCACAGGCGGCATTTACTTTCCGAAGTGCCCCAACTATTGCATGCGCCTAAAACAAGGAAGCACCGACTGCGTTGTTTCCTAGCGACCGATTTAACACGCATGCTGACAGTAACGAAGCAGAAACCTGCTGCTTATGGAAGCTACGCGTACAAAGTAACGAAGCGTGAATCATGTTTCTTGTTGTAAATGTCGGCGGTAAACGTCGTATCCCGCAAAACATGGCTCTATGCATGTCTCCCGGTCAGTCGGAAAATCCCGAAACGCCTCCCCGTCCACCCCCTGCAGGAAAAAACGAGCACGCACTATTTGTGATGACCACAGACGTACGTGGTGGAGCTTCCCTCCTTAACCTTTTCTCGGTGGCGTTGTGCCAACAGTAGCTTGCGAGAGAAGTGAAGGAAGCCTCGTGTGGGAGACAGGCACATTATGCACGGCAACATACGCGACCGACACTTGCTGGTGCTGTTGAACTTTCCTTTCCTATCCAAGCCCCATAATGTTGCTTTGGCAAGACAGTCGGCGACGCACTGCGTTCTGATTAGGCAGCTAGAGTGTCCTCTGATTCTGCATGAGGCTTCACTGCGCATTTACTAGACGCACGTTTTTACCGTTTTGTCCGCAATACTTTCGGTACAATCTTTTTCTTAGTGAAGCTTGTTTTATTGGCTAGTTGCCTTATGGCGAGGAGCAAGAAATTGTGGAGCAAGAACACGAGGGAAAGAACCCAGAGTACAGGACAAGTACTATAGACTTTCAACTGATCGGTCATTGAAAATAAGTTACGATATTTAAACCCCATTGTAACATTTGTGAAGAAGCTTCCCTGAAGTCGTTAATTAAAACGCTGTGCAACCAAATGTGATGCCTATAATGCACTATAGCTTTCATAACCTATGTCAAAACGTAAAACTTAATTCGGGTGGATGCACACTGTGAGCCTTCGACGCATCTATGTCAGGAAGGTGAAATAGATAGTAGGGAGCAAAAAAGGTGATTACAGGTGTATATAGCAAAAATTACGAGATATATCTAAATACTTATATTTAAGGCTTCGACAACCCCTGTGCACATAGAACTGATATACCCACTCTGATGTCTCGGACAAAAATGTCCACATATGCAGCGACACATCATTAGTGGCCCAAACGCGGTGTTGCCCAAATAAAATAATTTTATAATAGTGCGTACCATTATTCGTAATAATTACTTATCAAGCCTATACTCTACCCTTCAACCCAAGACTGTCATTACATTAAGAGATAAGCAACTGCAAATAATACCACGAACAGTATATGAAGATCTCCCCAGTAAAGTCGTTTTTACCACCAATCTTGTGCTTGGTAGATGAGAGATACGTTGTAGTAGTGCTTTTTTGTCGCATAATTTTGCCACCTGCATAATTTTCCCAACGCGCCGACTTCAGAAGCTTCTGCCTGTTGTCGCAGACAGTTCATTGGTTGCTTGTGTTTTCCGCGAGTACTTTGCCCACGCAAGCTCTCGCTTGCGTTATATCTGCGCCTCGGTAAGGCCATATAGAAGCGCACCAAGCTTCTCAACGCGCTCGCTTGCCCACGAGAAATTCATGAGGTTGTTGTTCTATGCCGCTATGCCACTTATCAATGCATGTGTCCATGGCGTAATGGTTTCACTGTTGGGTTTCTGTACTACACATCGGATAATTTTAATGCTGTTTATTTAATTATTTATAAAATAGCACTTTGTTTAAAACAAATAGTCTACGAAGCCGTTTGAAGCCACAAGGACAAAGTTAAGCAAATATATGTACAAATCGTCACTCCCTTGCTGGCTGACAAAATATCGCATGGGAGGTTCATGTACCCGCAAGTTACAGCGTACAGAGCTTTGTGTATTCACCGAACTTCACCAATGCAAGCCGACATCGCGCTACTGTTTTTTTTTTTTTTACACGAAACGAAAGGACGAACGGAACGGAGCAGAAAATGACCCGGGGGCACCTAGTCAAAGAATGCTACGCATTAATAATAAAAAGAACTCTGCAGATCCCGTGCACTATGGGAATCCACGTTATGCGAAGCATTTTGGAGGCAGCTGGCTATGTAGCGTTGTTTGGGGTTCCGCGAAGCGTTACCTGGTTTGACCAATATGTTTGTGTAAATATTTCGTGTGTGTGCAGGGAGTACAGTGAACTGTAATTAACGCTAGTGTGCGGGCGCGTGACGACAGCAGAAAGACGATTGCGTGATTTCTACGAACGACCGAATCCATGCGGCCGCGCGGTATTGAGATACGAGATGTGTAAGATAGGCAGAAACTAAATGCTCACGGACGGCAGTACGTGGTACCGCCTCGGGTACACAAACGGATGACTTGACGGCGTAACTTTCGCACAAGCTGAAGCCTGTGTCCTTTTACAGCCGTTCGGACAAGTGGTGTGCTGCACCCCTCGCTTTGGCCGAACCGTGATGCCGCTACCATAGTGAAATTCGGTGCAGCGTTGTCATACACGGCCACTATGCGCCCCAAGAAAGTTCAGGCCTCTATGTTTGATTAAGCAACCTGGTAACGACGAGAAGGGCCACGAAAGTCTGGCACGAGCTTCGGAAGGAACGAGGAGGCGACGCGGGGCTGTCTGGCGTTGGGAAATCAGCGCTAGTGGGAAACTTTCTTTCCGATCGCTGTTTGAACGAACGCAACCACCACTCGGTGTTCTGTTGCCGGGCTGCCGGGATGTTCTAACGCGTGCCACCTGGCTCGAGCGCAGGTAGCGCACCAGAATCAGAGGCGAGAGTCGAAGTATGAAGCTGGGATGACGATGCAATGACCACTCCGGCACCACGAATACGAACACATAGCCATCAGCCCATGTTATGGACGACTTGTTCCATTGGGTCGCCATAAGTTCTTGTCATGTCACGCATAATGTCATGTCACGCATGCATAAAATGAATTTATGCCATTCTTGTCATCCATATCGTTACATTCGTGGGAATCATGTCAAGGCTTGGCCTACAGACATGTCATGACATGTATTTATGTCATTATGCCGATCGTGTTATCACATGAATGTCATGACACTGACATCCAGAATACTTCCAATTAAAGAAATGCACGTCATGTCATTCAAGTTATTTATGCGATGTCACCTCATTTAAGAAAGTGAAGCCATGGCATGCACGTCAAGTCATCCATGCCATGACACGATTTTCATTCATGTGAGTTCCATTTTCACAAGGATATATGTCATCAAAGATATGTATCAGGATATCCATGCAATGAATGAAACAACCTGACATGCATCACATGAATGACATGACATGCGTCTCACGACGTGATTGTCATGAATGACAAAAGCAACATGGGTTGATGGCATCGTGATCGTTTCTTTGCCTGAGTATGTTCAGATTATGTGTGACGAGAAATGCGTGCATGACATGACAAGAATGACATAGTATGACGTGCTCTTGCATGTCTTGTCATTAATGTCAAGACTTACATGGCATGTTACCCAATTCATACCATTAATTTAATGACACGCATTTCATTCGTGCGATGTCATTTGAGTCATATATCATTCATGTAAGGTCAAGAACGCATGTCAAGTCAATTCATATATAGATACACAGGATGCCCCAACCATGATGCACGAAGATTTAAGAGTATGCAAATGATAGGTAGCTGGACAGAACCAGGGCAATGTTGTTTGCCGTCGCTTGGAGGTACTCTGATAATTTTTTTGCATTCCGCCAAATTATACAAATGTTCTAATTAGTTATTCAACTTCTCAAATGTTATAATTAGATGTAAAGTGTCAATGAGAAAATTGGAGAGCAACATGAAAAATTCTCGATGCAGATTTATGTCGCTCAATACATGCTACATAGAAGTTTGTTTCCGAGCCTGAAAGAAGCCTACGAATGCATGCAAAATTGCCGCGCGGTTGGCCGCTCGAGGCACAGACAGACAGGCTCAAAGCAGCTGAAGTTCGCAAAGAAGGCCTCGCAATTATAGGCTATTGAATATTATGCACTATTCTACTAAGACATCGTAATTCATTGTTTCATTACGCAGGACTAGGTTGCGCCCACTGGCCCTACTTTCTCGGCCAAATTTAACCATGCTACTCAGCCTGACATACGAAGAAACCCTAAGATCAATCCCATAAACGCTTCACCTTAAAACACTGTATCGCCAGCAATTGCATCTGATTATTTCTTTACATAGAACAAGAGTGGCAGAAGCAAAACCGATCAAACCGCGACAATCACATTTCATCTTCTAAACAAGTCTTAAATACGCCGTACACCCTTAGAAATGTTTAACCAGACCACGCGAACGTCGAGCACACGGCGTGTAAGCGGCGTTGTAGAGGCGAGGGGCACTCCTGAAGCCAACAGCACAGAAGAGTACACTCGAGCTTTAATTCGCCTTTCGTGCACGCGCATACTTTCGCCGATCCCAGTGCCCGGCCTACTGCAAAGCCGCTGACGCGTCGTTCCGTTCATACTTGAGCGTCTTGGTTAACGAATGGCAAGGATGTACTTGCATTCAATGGAGGTTTGTGTGACGTGACTTAAGAAAGAATACACTGCATCAAAAACCACAGTGCAGCTAAGCAAGAATAAAAGCAGGGCACTTGGTCGAAAAAATAAGGATGGTAAACAACACATGCCCTTTCAGAAAGACGATTTTCTTGAAGCTTACTAAACATTCAACTATTGTTTACGCATCTCTAAAATAATCGTGACTTTCCATAAATATGGCATCTTGATTACATTTCTTACCATTTTTTCACTGTATTGCTTTAGGAATGCAGTGCGCGCCAAATTCTTCTTTGTCCCAGCCACGTTTTTCACACTAGTTTTCCTAAATATCCTATGATGATTGTGACTCTCTGAGGAAAGAACTAAACCCATCGCAAGCTTTCAACATGCTCAGCGATTGGACGCCTCAGCCGCAACGCCAAATGAGCCAACTACACGTCTGATTAACCCGATAACCCAGCCAGCATTAGTATCTTTGGTGACCTTACTACCTCTTTGCCCCACGAGCATCGCAGCCTCTCTCTCAGAAAAGCTTGTTTCAGGTAACAAGCTCCTTATTTTCTAAATCCCTACAAGCTCAATGAACAATTGGAAACGGCAGAAGACGTACAAACAAAAGTCAGACATGTTCACGTCAGTCGTTGTTTTCAGATTTTCACCCCAGGAACTCCATCTTGCCATTAATTTTCGTGTCTGCTGCCAGAGTGCCACTGATCAAATGTTGCTTAGCCCTAGCGACCTTTCACTCACCCGCTAAAAGCGCGAAAACCTCATATCAGGAAGCTTCGCCGGTGAGATGCCTTTAACATGGACATTGGCTATGTTCCGCTTACAACAGGCCGTCAAGCTGTCCGTCTAACTTCCTACGGGACTCTCTCTAGGCCGTCAGCTATCTCCGCTTTTTGAACTTTTCGAAATGGCCACGTGCACAGACTGGCCTCTAAAGTAGCGTCGGCAACATCGTTGAGTGCATCCCTGCTCATCACCAGCAAACCAACTGCTTTGTGAAAGGCGAAAAAAAATTGTTACGCTGTTATAATGTTATAATAATAATAATAATGAATGTATGATCTGTTGTATTTACTATACTGAACAAGCGACACGTTCTCGTTGTTATAGGACGGTGCAAAATGTCGTGTTATATAACTTTTCTTGGTCAACGCAATTTTATTGTCAATGTTTGGTTCAGCACATTTTTTCCCAAGTTTTGTAAGTGCATCACTCTGAACTGTTTGCGCTGAGGCCTCGTCAGGCATAAACTGCCTTTAGCTTCTGTCCCGGCATCAGGCTTTATGTGCTGTCTGCGGCGAAAACTGAAATAAATAAATAAATAAATAAATAAATAAATAAATAAATAAATAAATAAATAAATAAATAAATAAATAAATAAATAAATAAATAAATAAATAAATAAATAAATAAAATCTTCATTTAGCTACAGAACGCGGACGCGAGCATGCTGGCAATGGAAATTTTTATGCTGAGATTAGACGAAAGCATGGAAAACTAGCGGATGCATCATCCCGCTTAAGCGCGATGCGGGAAGACGAAAATTGGGAAACGAAAGCACTACTCCGGAACAAATGCGAATGAAATGTAGGAGAGAGATGAAGAGAGGGAAGTTTCAAAATTTTCGAACTTGTTATTTTTTACTTTGTCTCTCTTTCTTATTTTCCTTTTCTTCCTTTTTGTTACAATAGCATTCTTACAAAGCACCAGTAGTAGGTAGTCACTATATGAGCCAGGATAAAACAACTTACCGGTTGTATTTGCTAGCTCACTTCCTGAGAGCAGAGTTCGCTAGTTTTATAAAACACCAACTGAGCGTGTTCGGGCGGCGCTTCGGCTGCAACGAATATAATTGTAACACTCCGAGCAATGATCCCGAGACCTGCTGAACACTTCGCGTATCTGCCGACGCTGTTCCGCGATAAAGGAATTGCTAACGGACGGTACGGCTGCCTCGAATTGCAGCACTGCTCCGCTGTACTGAGGATTACAGGCGAACGCAGGGGACAAAGAGGGTGCGACCTACAAAGGGTAGCTAGAAAAAAAAACCGAAAAAGAAAGAAGGTCTGCTGGTGGCGACAGACTAATAGATGCTAAGTGCTGCTGGTAAATACAAGATAACTATGAATCCTTCGTGCTTTTGTTCCTTGTGCCGGCCAGCGGAACAGCTTTGAGCGCCAAGATGCATCGAATGTTCGGCACAATGGACGTCCTTTAATGAGGTCCCCTATCGGCAGAATGGCAGGCTTAATTAGCGAAATGCGAGGACACCGCGCGCTATACAAGCCTCGTCCTAAGCCGCTGGCACATCCGTGACAACGTCCCACGTCGAGCTCGCATGAAAATAAAAAAGCCAGAATACTAAGAGTGATGTACCTTAGTACAGGGCAAGTTTGCCTTATTCAAAAGAGCTTGGCTTGGCACTGACCTAACAGTGAAGTAGTGTACAGCAAATCCGGACTATTTCGGTGTGATGCACCGGATTTCTCTCAGAACCGGCTACTTCTCATCAACAAAGTGAGTCGCAACAGCATCGCCCGGCTTTTGCTCTCCAATTTGAGACTGAAGCTTAGCATACTGTCGATAAAGCTTCGCCAATACGGTCACGATAAACTGCCGAAGCGGATGTGGTTTGATCAGCGGAATTAATTTGCCGCAAGCATAGATAAATTGGTATAAGTGTCATTGAATGTTATCCATGTCTCCCTTCTTCCCTTGAGATACCCTAATACGGTAGCGTTATGAAATCCTATCATTCGAAGGCTGTCTATCCCCATGAATGACTTCTCGTACCCCACAGTCGCCTGTGAGTTGTATTGACGGCTGCTGTGCCCTGAAAGCTATCGCTTTTAGACAAGATGCAAATACGCCCTAGGTATCGCTATATAAAATACCAGGTGCCTTTCGATTTAGAAGTCGCTACACGCTGACCATGACTAGCGTCATATAGCCACGCAAACATATACCTATGCAAACCACAGTTACAGCTTTATTGCAGCCACCTTCGTACAGCATAGTGAGGCGGAGAACGTTGCGCAATCCAACGCGCCCACTGCGGACCGACGCAACTGCCGCTGCTTCTTCCCCAGTCCGTATATAGCTCTGATCCCGCCAGTTGTTCGGTGGCAACATACTTACCTACAATGCTGAGAGCCAACTGTTGATGTGTACAACGGTGTATTAAATACGATGAAGAATTAGACTGAAATTACTGATCCAAGAGAAGAACGCGATGTGAATTCAAAAATGAACAAACGTTGTAACGAATACAAAGGTCACACTTGCAGCTGTAACTAATACCACAATCATTCTACCTTTTTATAGAGATTGCGAGATCAAGGGAAATAGAACATTGTGCGAATAAAATTCGCGCGTGTGGTTAAACAAAGTATCTGCTCGCAATAATATTAGGCGGCGACAATGAAGCTGCAACGGGAATTTTCATTTTGCTTTCTGTCAAGGAGCTAGCTCATCAATTACTAGGTTAGCTTTATTTCCAGGGCCACCATTTCGTTCAATCACGAATCACAATAAGAATGTCAGTTTGAACGCATGCAGTACGAATCTCATATAACTGTCTCTACAATTTTAATCCCCTAACGAATTTTTTCCACACATTTCTCCACAATTTCCTTTTTCACTGCTATACGGCCACGCATTTGCACAACCAACGGCAGCTACACACTATTGAGCATTTAGTAACAGTTTAATGGCACAATTTAGGTCTAGTACAACCATGTTTCTATATTCGCGTGGTCGGTAAATTATCGTTACTATGAGCGCTAAGAACTGCTATGACACAAAGACCACAAGGACATACGGACTCCGGTCCTTGTCTCTGCCCTGTACTGAAGTAGCAAACTGGCTTCTTCAACACCCCGATAGACGACAACATTGTGTCAACAACTGAAAACACATAGCCGGCGCAATATAAAGATCACAAAATTGATATTACTAGAACACACCTCGTTCTGTTATTTTTAGTACACTCCCTCGAAGCGAACATCAAGAGCATGCAGACAGAGACGACGAAATATGAAGGAGCATTTTTAGGCACATGCACCGAAGAAATCAATAAATCCATATCCCAAGGCTCCGCGAGATCTGACGAATAAGCTCGACAGACAGCTAGCACCAAAGAGGGAAATTTAGAACAAATGATAACAAAAAAAGAAAGTGAAGCCTGACGTCGTTTCTTCCTCGCAACAGTGTCTCGCTGTACCACCAGCCACAGTCGTGTTATTTTGCCACAAAGAACGCCCTCACCGTAATACCTCGATGGTGTGATACGGGCAGCTCGGTTTGTTTTGAAGAGGATATGTGTTTCGAGCTTGGATTGCTTTTAGCATTTGTGTAAAGGAGAGTTCGTACTCGCACACTGTTCGAGCACTGAGGATAAGCGCGTGACATGCGAGCGAAAGCATCAGCAGATATCCCCCCCCCCCCCCCCGTTCCTATCGAAAAACAAAAGAAATATAAATATTGTAACTAGTAAAGGTGGTCGCTTTGCCAGAAAAGAGGTACTACCATCAAACTCTTTCCCTCCGCCGACCCCCTGCTTTGAAGCAGGCAAGTGAACGTTCCCTTCACAACAGGCCAACAAAATACTCCTACGAAGGGTTGTCGAACCTCCAGAGTGTGAATAAAAAATAAATGGCTGAAAAATGGCCACATGGAACTATTGTCAAAAGCCCTTTTATTTTCCAACAGGGGCGAATACATCAGTTGGAAACGATGCTCCTAGGCGAAAGTAGCTTTGAGTTCTATTATTGCGATAGCAATTATATAGACACTCCAGGCGGATTTCTGCTGTCGTCGTCACCGTGAGGTTCCGTATAAAGTCCAAGGGCGATAAAATCTTCGTCGCGCGCCGTATGTGCATGAGCGAGTGAAAGCGTGCGAGGGTGACCCGGCGATCGCTGCTCAATCTCGCGCACGCAAGGGAGGAGAGCGGGGAGGAAGCGCGCCATCTTCCAGTCGTGCGCAACCCTCGGAGGGAGGGTAGGGAGGAGGGGGGAGGATGTTCTACTCTGGGCCGCTGTATCTTGAACGCCATCTGCGACGATTCTCCTCCGGGCGACCCAAGCTCTCCTGGGGGAGGGGAGGGGCGTTCTACAACGCACGCGCCCGCTCGGGCCGCTGTATCTTGAAACCCATCTGCGACGGGGACAGAGTCCGCCCTACGGTGTTTTACGCGGTTTAGTTGGCGTTGATGCGAGCGCTGGCACGCAGGTCAATTCGCTCACTGTTGCTTCCGCGCTGATAGCGAGTTTCCGCGGCCATTGAGTGATATGCGTTCATATGTGCTTGTGCGCGCGTGACACCAGTGTTCATAAATTTAGTATGCCGATGTTTACAAGTTTATACGGATGATAAAACTAATATCATTACTTCGTATACCTGTCCACTAATTTGCTACCGCCATCGATGCGTCGCCTTCCGAGCGAAACTGCGACTTTTTGACATGGAGCTCAGCTGTGGATGCCATCCACTGCTGAGCAAAATAAAATGGCTTTTGACAATAGTTCCATGCGTCCATATTTCAGCCATTTATTTTTTATACACGATACGCTCAGAGCGCGCTCACAAACCTTGAATTGTTTTCCCCTCGCGTACCGTAAGTGAGAAATTGTTTATAGAAGCTGGGTTTGAGCTAGTTACATGCACTAGCTGGTCTTTCCGTTGCATTCGCTCTCTTTCATTGCAATCGTTCTCTTTCAGAGCTGTTCTCCCCTTTTTCCCTCTTTTTCGATGTTTCATACAGTTCGTGGATGGAGCATCGCAAACATTCCACAGTTCCGAGCTACGAATTTCAATGCGTCTAGCTTAGAGGTCTCAATTCCACGCTGCAGTTGTGCCACATTATCTGCCATTGAAACGTCAGCGTACAGAACTAAGCTATTCTGGTTCTCTTTGACAGGATGCAACATTTTATAGGGGTAGACTATGGAAAGGGAATTTCTCTCAAAGTTTTATCTTCTTTCGGCATGCTATTCTGTTCGGTTATTCATGTTATTTAGGACATGGTAGTCTGTTCTAGACATGAGAAACGTTTTCTATACTCGGGGACAACTTGGCAATGAAGCGAAGGCTATAGAGGGGGCGGAGCTTCTGCACAATCGTGTTACTTCGCCAAGTAGTGCAGCAGCTAGCAGGTGCTCTCGGTGCGAGTTTAGCTTTTATTTACACGCTGTGTACGCCCCTTGCCCATCTTCACAACCTCCGATATAGTCTTGGATGTTTATTAAAATACGACAAAATATTGATTTTTCCGTTGAAAATTCCATATCAAGATCTCGCATGTTTGTGAGTACTACGTCTCACCAATGTTTTTTGTTTTTTTTTAATCAGATATGTCTACAAACGCGCCTTTCTGATCGGTTGTCCGTGAGCCTGCATCCTGTTTACTGTACAGAACAGGTTCACAGAAAATGTTGTGGGATTCGAGAAATAAATAAATTATTGTAAGGAATTCGTTTTCAAACAACACAACAGTTATAATATATCATGTATGGCTTCTCGTGGCATTGTTAACATAATAATAAAAAGCAGAATTTACTTGAGTAGGGAAATGTTGAAAATTATCAGTGAATTTAGGGAACTCTTTCTTGGCGAGTAAGGAGACTGCGCTTTTTCCAATAGCTTTCCCAGTACTGCCAAGAAAGTTGTCCCCGAGTATAGGAAACTGCTAGCGGAATAGATCTTTTATCATACTTGTAATTCTTAGCGTGACCCCATCCATAGATATATATAGACATTGTTTGCGTCCTCTCTTGCGATTATTTACTGCTTTCGTGAATAAGCGTCTACTTTTTTTCAAATCGGACATGTAACGAGTAGCATACGACAGAAAATAACAAAAAGCGGACCACAAGAGCGCTAATCTATTTCAAATGGTCCACGATGCTGAAAAATGACTGCTGCTTGTCCCAATTGGTGTGAAGTAGGACGTTAGGCCGTGATACGTTTTTTCGTATGAAGTTTGTTGCCGGCCTGATAATTCAATTTTATGGGCCTTTTTGCCGCGTCAGCCCTGCCATGGCAAGTAGATGATCGGATTCAATACATCAACCGCGCCCAAAACACAGCGCATTTGCTTTTCTTATAAGGTATGAAAGTATGATGAAGGAACAGCGTTACACTGACCATCGATCATTTTTTCACTATAAGCAGAGTAACGAGTACAAGACAATGCGGTCATACTTTCGGGTCCGCCACTCACGACATCACCAAAACAGAATTTTTCGTGCAATAAGTCTTGCATGAACAGAATACTTTGTTGCTACGCTTTAATGATAGTCTCTGTAGCCAACTGGACATTATTCTGGTTAACCTCCCTGCCTTCCGTCTTTCTCCTTCCTCTTCCTTGTCTCCCCCTTTACTCTAAGTGTGCGAAATGTAATAGGCGTTAAATGCGTATTTAATATGGCAGAAGTAGAACAATTAAATATTTCTTTGTACCAGTAGGACTGGGTCAGTGGCCAAGGCGTTGCACTGCTGAATACGAGGTCAAGGGTTCGATTTCCGGCCACAGCAGGCGAATTTTCTTAGGGCGGATTGCGAAAGCGCGTGTGAACCGTGCATTGGGTGCACGTTACATAACTACAGGTGGTCAAAATTAATACAGAGCCCTCCGCTACAGCGTGCCTCATAACATAGCATGCAATTTCTGTGTTGTTGAACCCTTAACTTTAAAGGATTTCCCTACCGGTGCGTGTATTTTTCGTCGTCCACACTTTACGTTCGCTGGTACGCGATTAACATGTCCTTTTTCGTGAAATTTGGCGAGTGTTAAGGGGCCCTATGGGCGTACCTTCATTATCATCATCAGCAGCAGCAGCAGCAGCAGCAGCAGCCTTATTTTATGCTCATGGCAGGATGAAGGCCTCTCCCAGTTATCTCTAATTAGCCATGTCTTGCGCTACTGATTCCAACTTACTCCTTGAAATTTCCTAATTTCATCACTCCGCCTAATTCTCTGCCTCCTCGACTGTGCTTCCGTGCCCTTGGCACCAGTTCTGTAACTATAATAGTCCACCGGTTATCAACCCTACGCATTACATGGCCTGCTCAGCTCTATTTTTTTTAAATGTCAATTAGAATTCTCGCCAAACACGCGGACACAGCAGAGGAGGCCGCTATAGCACTCGCCACCCATACAAGCGAGGATGCCATAGTGGTCTTCACCGACTCTCAAACAGCGGCACGCAACTGCATGAAGGGCAGGATCTCCGTCGAAGCGATAAACATACTGAAACGTGGCGACACTCCTCCCCACTACACCTGCATCATGTGGGTTCCGGGACATGAGGGACTCGAGGGGAATGAAGCGGCACACACCACGGCCCGCGCAAGCGTAAACCGGGCCTCCCCACACGAGATTCTCGACATGTACCACCCACCCAAATCAGCGGAGGAAACGGAAACAATACCGCTAACTTATCAAGCACTACTGCAGCACTATCGGCTTGGACGCAGGGTATACCCTCCACCACATCCAAAACTAACGAGAAACGAAGGCACCGACTACAGGCGACTCCAGAGCAATACCTTCACCCACGGAAGCTTACTGCATCATTTCCACCCGACGCTATACAGCTACACCTGTCCACACTGCAACGTTCCAGACACCCTGGCGCACCTCCTACTGCAATGCAAGCACACCCGAGCAAGCATCACAACGACACAACCAATAGCAGCAGACGCAGACCAAACCCTCCTCGCTGAAACGTGGGAGGCTGCGATCTCCAAGCCGGACCTGGTCGACCAGCGCGAACTCGTCGCCCGGGCCCGGAGGGCGATCCAAGCCAGAGGGTTCCTGGAATAAGAGACCCTCCCACCTCGACTACCAACTCGCTGCTTCAAATAAAGGTTTATTAATTAATTCATTCATTCATTCATTCAATTAGAATCTACTGAAGAATAAAAATTGGTTGGAGTGCCTACGGCAGGGATTACCAATTCCTGACTGGGACCTTACCACTGTCGTTTGATTAGCGCCGTTGGCTCTCTGATTCACACCGCTCTCTTCCTATCTTTTATCGTTATGCTTAACTTTTTTTGTTCCATCGCTTATTGCGCGGCCCTTAACGTGTTCTCGAGCTTCTTCGTTATCCTGCAAATTTCTGCCCTATATGTTAACACCGGTAGAATGCAATCATTGTATACTTTTCTGTGTACGGCCGTGGTAAGCTCCCAGTCAGGATTCGGTAATACTTGCTGTAGGCACTCCAACCCATTTTTATTCTTCTGTAGATTTTCTTCTCGTGAATAGGGTACCGCGTAACTAATATACATAGATACACGTGCTCTTGCACAGACTCTAGAGGCTGACTGGTTATTATGAAGCCTTGTTGGCTATTGAGCACCACCCTTTTGTATAATAATCTGCAGCTCCATCTTACACTTTTTCGGTTAAGGTTGTCAATCATTTGTTGCAATTCAACTGCAGTATTGCTGAACAGAACAATGTCATCTGCAAACCAAAGGTTGTTGAGATATTCGCCGCTGATCCTCGCTCCTAAGTCTTCCCAATTTAATAGCTTGAATACTTCTTAGCATGCCGTGAATAGCCTTGGAAAGATTGTGTCTCCTTGCCTGACCCCTTTCTTGATACTTAAATTTCTACTTTTGTTGTGGAGAACCAAGGTAGCTGTGGAATCTTTGTAAATATTTCCCAATATTTACCTTTATGGGACATATGAACTTACACTGCGCAATGCAAAAGACTGCGGAAGATCCAGTTCCATGTTTCTGCGGCTGTCTTTGTTCCCTTGAAGCATGCCATTAAATAGAAGAAATACAAAGGTTTCATTTAAACTCGGAGGTTTTTATGTGCGAAAAACACGATATGATTGTGAAGCATGCCATTAGTGCAAAACACCAGATTAATTTCGCCCACCTGAGTTTCTTTAACCTGAACACAATGCACCTTACGCGAGCGTTTTTACATTGTGCCCCCCTCGAAATGCGGCCGCCACGCCCAAGATCGAATCCATGGATGACCTATCGCTTAGCAGCGCAACGTCATAGGCTCTGAGCTACCGTGGTGGTAGAAAGAACGGTTGATCCACCAGAGCGTCATCTATCAACTGACCTATATCCGGAAGCTGCAAGCGTATTCTGTCTGTTTACAACCATAAACACGCGAAAGCTTCCATACGACAAGTTAGAAACGCCACCTTCCGATGCCGTTTGAGAGTGGATGTCTAATAAGTGAAGCAGCCATAGCGCGCAACTCTTCCTGAAATGCCGCTCATTAGCATTTCGCTACACTCCCTTCTACTGCGTTCGCGCATACAGCTCGCAGATTAGAAGGGCGTTGGACTCGGGTGTGAGGGTGACGAGAGAAGAGACGTGGCATGTACTGATGGTAATGCCTGCGCTCTATAAAACGGGAACTGTCGAAATGTTGAAGGTTGGGTCATTGGTGATAATCGCGTATTTCCGTGACCGGTAAATGAAGCTTGCGATGGAGAGGAGAAAATTGCTGGGAGAAATCAAGGCCTAGCCCTAATGGAAGTTAGAGCGTGAAATATAAGTAGTTATCAGGGAAGTAGAAGAGCAACTGCAGGAGATGGTGCGGTAGGTTGAAGGTTAATGGAAAGCAACCAGGATCTGTGATGTCAGAAAGAGCGAAGAGAAAAATTGGGCCCATGGTATACTTTAACGCAGCAAGAGCCGAGGTTAAAGACACGGAAGGCAAAGCGTGTGCATCGGAGATGAAATGGCTCGTTGCTAACAGCTCGTGCCTTCACTGTACGTCTGAAGGATTTCGCCATCTGCACTATGCAGAGGTAGCAGTCGAAATTTATTATGAGTGTGAAGGTAGGAAAAAGGAAAATTTGCGATGATTGAGAGATGGCAGGCGGGTTTGTTAGCTGAAATAGGAGCTGAAACGAGAGCGAGGGGGAAAGGGGTGAGGAAGAGATGGTATCCTGATGGCCAATTTCATTAGGACATCTGCATCGTCAAGGTGTAGTGCTCTTCGCCCACCGAACCAATACGACGCACTCTAATTAGGTTATGTCGCAAAATGACACTGGCCCATGTCAGATGCAGCAGCTCCCCGGAACGCATAGTCGCGATATGAAAAATTTCATCTAAATTGAAGAGTTAGTTGTAGCCTGAAATAAAGATCGGTTTACTACGCTATACTTGTATCTAATCTGCGACATGAAACTTTGCAGAATTGCGCGAGTGCCTTGCTGATGATTTGCTAACTCTGCTCATTAACAGTTAAGTGCATGCTCATGAGTATGCTCTGCGTGATAAGCCCAAGATATGAAGATGTGGGGACTGTGGCATTGCTTGCCACCAGAAAATGCATACCTTGACGAGCTCGCTGCAGGGATATTCTCGGATAATTGCAGTTTCTGCAAATTGAAAAATGGAGTGAGGAAGTATAGTTGCACAGCAAATTAATATTTTGGCTTTTTGATTTCAGCCGAATTCGCAATCACTTACTAAGTTAACCAAAACCTTTGTCATTTATTACTTCGTCAGTTTTAGTTAGCACAAGAAGTAGAGTGTGGTGCCAGTTGAATTATATTTACCAGTGCTAGAGTATCGACATAGTTTAGGCGTTGATGCAAATTGCCTGTGGCTGACAGTGCGCCTTATGAAATGCGATCTCCTTGTACAACCTTATCGAGTGTTGTCTACGTAAGCACTTTGTAACAAACCTGCTATCGCACTATAGGGATGAGACGCTGTGTAATTACAAGAAACCCTTAGGTGGGTACTTTAGGGCCATCTTTGAACAATGTGCAATTTTGTAAGAAAAAGCCTATGTCAATGATCAGGTACGGCAGCCGCATGAAAGAGGACAGTTTACATTGACTTTGGCGCTACATTTGCAGTACTATGTATGAAGATATATATATTAGTACTGCATAGAGAACAAAAAAAAATACTTGTGCTTTCTCGCAGAAATCAGTCTCTGCAATCACCTGCAGGTAAGTTTGAATGAACGCGCATCGGCAAGTTACCCTCTGGGAACAAGGCAGGATTTTTATTCCAACAGAGCAAAGTCTCTTTTCCGAATTGAGCCGTAGAGCACTTGCACCGAAGAGACACGAATTTCTCATGAAGCTAGGCCAAAAACTCCGTGTGATTTGCGGTGGCGTGCCAAGCTTTAAAGCCTCGTGAGATATAGCCAGTTGGCGACAGGAGCAGCGTTTATATTGAAACAGTGGAGTGAGCACAGCTCAATGTAGATGGAAGTAAGAGCAGTTGAAAACTGAGAGCTATGCTCAACACCCTTCGGGCATTTACTGCAACAGCGTCTAAAAAGCTAAACACCAAGAAGCAGCGCACCGTGTTGTAACCCGGATAAAAAGTGACAGGCACGCTACTGTATGGTCGCGTAACAGACGGCATCCACCACGCAGGAGGCGCTGCAATAAAGAATGCTGGAGACAACAGCCCTTTGTTCATACACAACCTACTTTAACAGCTTGATGCTGCGTGCTGCATTTGTACACTAAAACAAATAAAGCCTACTCTTTTATATTTCAAATCAGATTTTCTTGATTTATTTTCGCCTGTGACAGCGAGAAGACGGGCTTTAAAGGCTGCACACGATTTATTGTAAAAGTGATTTCGAAGCCGCTTTTGTTTCTGACATGATCTGCAATGCCAGTTATACTTCTTTGATTCTATTTAAGTTGCGAATCGTTTACCGTCCTCCAAAAATCCGTAGCATTTTACGTATATATTGGATCAGAGTCGCAAGTGATAGAATCCAGAAACAAGGAGCTGTGAGGACACGTGTGGTAGAGGGGGTTCACTCGTCAACCGCTTATATGTAAACCATTTTCTTTGTCAATCAGTAGGCGTGAAAGGCCTTGGCGTCTAGTCGAGAGTCTTCCCATCGAAAAACGCTTCCGGAAAAAGAAAAATGGCCTGGCTTGCAGAACATAAGTTGCTTCAAAATACCAAGATTATATTGATAGGGCTGTTTGGAATTTGTAAATTGAGAGCTATACGTATATACAACGCACCCCCTCTAAAAACAAATACAGCGCTCGCAGGTCGCTTTGAACTTGGAAGAAATCCTTATTAAGTTTATTTACCGAGATTTGTCGTACTACGCAGTAAAGTACAATCCCTGTAGGTTCGATCTGTTTGGGCAAGAAAGCTCTACGAGAGTACTTCTGATATGTCTGAGCGGAGTCAGTTCCTTGAAATTTTTTCGAGATCGCAGATTCCATATCACGCGGGCGCGCAATCACGCGGTCCTTATCGTATTTCCGATACGCAGGTCATAGAGCGCAGAAAACGTCTGGATGAGATGTTTAGAACACGAACAGCTTTCACATCAGAAGTGTCGCCTTAAATAAAAAAAGTTTGTTTTCAATAACAATCTTCAATTAGCCAGGTATTTATACTTCCAAAAATAATCCTGGTGGTGGAATGGTACAGGTGACACAGCACCCTAGGTTTCATAATCGAAAATTGTACCCGTCTCCTTTAAAAGCTAACTAACTTTACCTGGGACTATACAGGGCGTCCCATTAACTGTGGATATTTGTTCTTCCCATCGGGCTAGCTTCACGCTTGCAGTGACAAAACAGGCACTCGTAGAACGATTATCTCAATCACGAAGAATGTCTCTGAAAAATCACACGATGTCGGCGAAGAATGTTTCTCTATGACTTCGCTACAGAACAGAACACCGCGCTTGTCGGCTGTAGCTGAAGGTGGAATCGCCGACTTTTCTGCAGCTGCCTCCAGCACCGTTGCGTTGGGCATGCGCGGCAAGGGGGCACCAGTGGATGGCCGGGAGAGCGGTCCCTTCCTCTTTTCCTATACTTCGCCGGACAAACAATATAGCATTACAGGAGGAAGGGCTGCTTCTTACTACCTCTCCCCAAAGGCGAGAAGCAGAAGGACCATGCCACCGCTGATTCAGGAGGCGGAGGTGGGGGCAAGAGCGTGGGGAGCCAACATGTGGACGTGACGGGACTTGAGAATTGTGTGAGACGCAACTGCGTTCTCACTGCGTTGCCGCCGCCCTGCCAGCATTTGCTTTTCTATTCTTTTCTTTTTTTGTGTGTTTGTGCTTTCTGCATCTCCTCATGGGCCTGTTGCGTCAGCTGACCAACTGCTCTTTTGCTGTACAACGTTTGCTGTACAAGGGGCACAGTTTAGTGGTGTTAGGTTTGGCGTATTCGCCAAAGAGCGCAGGCCGGGGTCATTGTGATACCGACGTCAAACATACCACCTAAGTCAACGTGGACATTGAAATGCTAAAAGATTCAGCATTCCTACCAGAAGATGCGTCTTCCAGTGACGGCAAATTGGTAGACTTTGACGGGGGAACGGGACGGCGGAGGGTTTCCTAGAACTTCATCGAGAGACGCCAGGACCTGGAGTGGCTTCACCTTCTGGCGAGCTTGGGCCATTGACGTGTCCCCGGTCGTCAATGAAACACTGGGTCTGGTATGCTTGCTTCCGTCCTTTCCAGGATCAGCTTGGGGGCGGCGCGTGGGCTTTGTGTCATCCTTTTCCTCCTTAGAGGACGGTGTGATGTGCTGATACGAACCACCGGACTGGTTGATTGGGACATTACCCGTTTCTCTAGCGAAGATCTAGGGAACGTGGAGTGGTTTTAGCAGATCCTCATAGTGTGAAGCGTGCTCTCCCAGAACGATGTAGTAGCTCTGAAATGTATTTTCTGCGTGCTAATATGTACTGTGCTCCGGGCACCTGCCAGCACGAGTAAGACTTGTCTTCGTAAGCAAGTTTGCCTCTCCTATGTAAATAAACCAGTTGTTCTGTTCCTTCAACCTCTCGACTTCGTACCCATCACCAAGTTAGCAACTCTCGTCGTGAAAGTTCGGACGACGGCGCTGCCCCGCTAAGCCTCCGTGTGACACCCCGGTAGCATACGCTACCCGTTTCAAGACGCACCGGCCGCGTAGGCTAGAGCGTGACGCTCAGTGTGACGCCACACTCTGATACCTCGACACCCCCCCGAATTCAACAGTGGCCAGCACCAGCACACGCGGTAAATGTCAGGTGCATAACGTAAGTTGTCGTCATTCGCAGCTCACTTTGGGAGAGACGCCCTACTGTGTGCTCCACGCGCCTGTTTTTATCAACCATGCACTGCGACAAAGCCGCCGGCTCGCATTTTTAGATGTCGGCATATGTTATTCGCTTTTGCTTTAGCGATGTCGTTATGATCTCTCTCTCCCTCTCTCTCTCTCTCTCACACACACACATACACACACACACACACACACACACAGTTACTACACCGCTGCACACTTTGAATAAAATAATTCATTGAATGTGCGTTAGTGGGCGTTAGAAAAGAGAAGCCAACGTATCAAATACCAGCAAATCTCAGATTACGTATCCTAAACGATAAAACAATATTTGTAAAAATTACGTGAAATGATCACTTGTCTTTCCAAAAGGAGACTCCTGGGGAAAGAGAATACGTTTTTTTTTTTTTTGTTAAATGGAACTAATGACAGCGCCAAAACATGGATATGATGTCACTCTCTGCGATTTATTTATGTCGCGAACGTGCCTTAAATAATAGCGTAGAATATAGAAGTCCCAGTGGTAGAAACATTAACTTGAAGTGAATGTAATCAAAGCGCGTACATTTACGCAGGAACGCAGCAATTTTATTAAAATTTTAAAGCTATTTTACTGTGTACGTCGTAACATACTTTGTAGTCGAAAAGACGGCCCACATGCGTGACGTTATGTTTTCAGGAACCCCAAACTTTTTTTTGTCCAGGTGCTGTCACTTCAATTTGTTGATTATCTTCATAAAAAAAGTTGTCGCAGTTTCACCTGAAAGGCGAAGCATCAATTGTGATAGCAAACTTGTAGAGAGCTATACGGAGTAATGATATTAGCTTTATCAGCTGTATAAACTTGGACATGCAGCAGCATCGGCAACACGCAAAACTGTTGTCGACGCCATGGGCGTTTTGCCCGCGTTCGCTGAAAATGCGTGCGGCGTTGGTGACTGTTGCCGGAGCCTCTGATATAAATAGGCACTGCGTGCCGCAGCTAAACGTCGCCTCCCTTCCCTGCCCCTCCCCCACGGCCTCTCGCTCGTCGGAAGAAGGCGCGTTTGCTCTACATACATGGTGATTGTGAAGGAGACGGCGCTGAGCCGTGCTCCCTCAAGGGCTGCAGAAGATAGCGCCAACCTTTCCCTTTCCCTCAAGAACCACTTATCATTGTGAAGGAGAACAGAGACGCCTACTTCTGCAGCCTTTAAGCGAGCACGGCGCAGAACGCGCGTTTGTTCTCCGCCGTGCGTTCACTCCCCGTGAAGAGGCACGCCGTCAAAGTAAAGAACCTGAGATTTTGATATATGCACAATGTGACAGGTACGGCCATTTCTGTTTTATGAAACGGTGCTTATACACCGTTTCATAAAGACTGTCGAAGCAGTTAAGACTGGCAATCAAACCAAGATGAAAGCCAAGAAATATCAAAGAGTTAAAATGCGAGTGTTTTTGAACTACATAACAGTCGGTTCTTTTTCGAGACGCACGGAAAAGTGAAATACACAATTTCCAACACTAACGTCTTGCTAAATCGAAAATCCTCTTTCGCGAGCACACACGAGTCATGATTAGCCTCGTGCAGCCGAGGATTATACATGGTATTATGCAAATCACTTTCCTATATATGCATAAAATGCCATAATCACTCAGCTGAAGCTAAGTCCCCGCTAAAAGCTTCGAGCTGTGTGGCTTGTTCTGGCAAATTACGGAAAGGGATTCATGGAATCCATTCGCTCGTTCATGTCGACAGATTTTTTAGCCGCACATCAAGTTTTTTTTTTTCGGTGTTTTATAAAGGTCGGATTTTTAAAGGCATGCTTTCATTTAATGACTTCTTAGAAAATATCTCTTAATAAGCGGCGTAGGCCGGATTTGATTTCGCGGAGGAGGAGGAGGTGGTGGTGGTTAGGATACGTCGCAGAGATTTCCACACCATCACACATTTTGATAATCAAGCAAGGGCACTAAAATATATTGATCCCGGTAAATTTTCATCGCTGCCTACTTTTGAGTGCACTTACTCTACAGCGGCTCTAACTTCGACTGAATTTCGACTGAACGCACTGCGTTTCAAGTACTGGGGGTAAAACAGAAGCACGTTGTAGGGAATGTTTCAGCCTTGCCAACTTAATGCCAGCGCTCGGAGAACGTACCCACGGGCAAATATTTTCACATTTCTTTGTTTGCTTCGAGGTTTGTACGTGCACTGTTTCTTACGTATATGAAAACAACATCGTTCAGTGCTCACAAAAAAAAAAATGTGGTCACATTTGCGCACTGTGTCGCGACACCACTCAGAGACACCGCTCAAATTTCACGCACTCAGACAACACAGAGAATTGCGTCAATTTTGCATATTCAAGAGCGCGGCTGGTAAAGACGCAAGCGAGGTACAGTCAGCTTTTCTGTAAAACGAACAAAAAGTTATATGGACACATTGTCATGCTCCGTTCGATTTATTCTTCAGCTGAGCAAGGGCAGTGTTCAACCTTTACCTGCGCTCGACCAAAGATTGCGTAGCATGACCGCCTATACACAGCGTTTGTACCACAATGAAGAAACGTGTCATTCCTCCTAAATGGCGAGAAGCGGTAATATCGAGGCATCCACGTATGAGCGCCTTGGTCTCCTCGTCCAACCATGTCCACATTGATGCACTACTCCCGTCCAATAAACTCGGAACAAACGACAGCGGCTGCACAATTAGGGTGGCTCGCACAAACATACACAGGTATGAACAATTGCGATGCCATTACACATAAACAACCTGATATCGAGAATAGTACAGCAGCTCTTTAATAGAAATAATAATAGAGAATAGTACACCAGTGACATTATAGATGGTGTTTAGAAAACGTTTATAAGAATATATCATCACTTCTTTGCTAGCGCCGACACAGGACATTTTTCTAGCACTGTTGGATTATTGTCATTGCCCTTACTTCGCTGCCGACGTAATCATGCTGACCTTCTGTTTCTTTTCAAACACCTTCGCGGTTTCTTCACCTGCCACGAACTCCTCAGTTGTACCATGTTCCGTATTCCACGCAAGGTAAACAGAGAACATACACCTTTCCACGTTCCGGCCTGACACCGCCAACACTCAACCGTCACCATAATACTGGGTTTTTATAACGCTTATTTTCATGATCTTGATTTTCTTAACTCGATGTTATTGTTCGATTCCGAGCTCTGCGTTGTCGGTTTATAGTTGTACGCATTGTTCAACTGTCTTTTCCCTCCTTTTTATTTGTATTTACCTTGCGCTTTGTTTTGGGCATGCTTTTCTTTTCGTAATTGTTCCACATAAAAGTTCACTTTATTTATGATACTTCCTTTTAATCATTGCGTATTTTTAATTATATTCGCCTGTAGTTCTTTGTTTTGTTTTTAAGCATGCGTGCGCCAACACTCAGACCAAAGGGTTGTTCCCGGGTACGGTGAATAAATAAATAATAGACAGATAGATAGATTGATTGAAGTATTATTATTATTATTATTATTATTATTATTATTATTATTATTATTATTATTATTATTATTATTATTATTATTATTACGGCCCCTTATTCTAAACTTAGGGTTGTTTCTAAGCCCGTTAAGTAAATGAATAATAAACTAATTATTAGAGTGAGACTGGAGTACTTTGATGAAGGTAAACGCCAAGTGTTGATGGATAAGTTTCCGCGCAGAGCATTGCGTACGAATTTGTGATCCTCTTTACTATACACTGTAATTTTTATTTATTTGCGGGAATCTGTTGCCACAAAGTAGCAGTTCCGCTCGAAAGGCGAAGCATCGATTACGATAGGCAAATTAGGGTACATCTATACGAAGTACCAGCAGTAGTTTTATCGGCCGTATAAGCTTGTAAACGTAGGCATACAAACTCAAAAATCAAGCATGGTGTCACGCACGCACAAGCAGACATGAACGCATCTCACTCGATGACCGCGGAAACTCGCTGTCAAAACGCTGGAGTGCGTAAGCGTGGCAGCAGCAAGGAACGAATTGACCTTAAGGCTGCCGCTCGCATCAACGCAAACTAAGCCGCGAAAACACAGCGCAGGGTTGACTCTGTCCGGCCGCAGGTGGTCTTCAAGGTTCAACAGCCCAGGCGGGTGCGCGCGGCGTAGAACACGCCCTCCCCACTCCCTTCCCTCCCCCCCCCCCCCCCCCGGAGCCTTGCCGCCCCTATGACCGCCCGGAGTAGAACGCGCCCCCCTTCTCTTCCTACCCTGCTTCGGGAGCGTTGAGCGCGACTGGAAGACGTGCGCTTCCTTCCCGCTCCCTTCCCTTGCGTGCGCGAGATTGAGGCCGTGATCGCCGGCTCACCCTAGCACGCTTCCACTCGCACATACAGAATACGGCTCCCGGCAACGATTTTATCACCCTAGGACTTTATACGAAACCTCACGGCGACTGCGACGCTGACGGCAGAAATGTGCCTAGAGTGTCCAAATACAATTGCTATCGCAATGAAAAAAAATTCTGTTGCCACATACAATCTCGCGTACGCAAGAAAATAATACCACACGGGAGAAATGAGGTTATATCTGCTCTGCAGAACATCATGGCTTACTTTTAATTTACGATTGACGAAAGTCTTTATGCCGTAGTGAACGAGAGTGTTTTCGATGTCACAACAGAATTGTATATACAGAAGCGACACCTATACTGACGCCGGTCTGGCTTCAATTTCTGCTTGAGACAGACGTTCTTTAACTATTTTCTTCTGCGTAGGCTCTTTGGTACGATAACACACAACGGGCTCTTGATTGCGATTTCACCATCTGAGGTTCCTCCCAGAAACATGGCGTCTATTGCTCGAAGCATACAGAGGCATTATTCTTTCGACACCTGAATTTTTTTCCTACATATACATTTTCACATAGCACCTGGATATTGGCCATTCTTCTCGAATAGTCAAGCGCACAATAACTGACATCAAGAAGAAGAAGAAAAAAAAAAGATGCAGTGTCATTGTTAACAATGACGCGCATGTCTGTGGTTGCGGTTATATGAGCCGTTTCTTTCTCCACTTTAGAGCGAAACTCCGAATTCGGCTTATCCGAATCAGTGCGGAGAAGCGACCAAGTTGAAGATGCAATAAAAAGGAGTGCTTATGCAAGTAGTAAGAGGGCTTACGTGAGAATTATTAAACAAAAAAAGCCACGTGACACGTGCACATCTCGTGACGCACCTAAAGAATGTTGCAATCGCCCGTGCCGTCACTCGCACATTTCTTTTTCCTCCGCTCCACCGAATCCCCCACGACAACGTCGGGCGCTTGAGTCCCGCTTAACAACCGTTTCACCTCGGGAGCATAACGCCCCCAGTATTCCTCGGCTGGTGAAGATATATGCCACGATCTCTTCTCCCAGGAAACGCCCTAACGAGCAAGCTGTGTAATGCTGCGCATCATGCGCCTCATCCTTCGTCGTGACGACATAAATGCGATAACTAGTGCGCTGTCCCCGGTCGCTCCTTAAATTGCTGCATTCTACATGCTTGAGTGAGATTGCGAACGTTGCGTAAAGGCCTGTCTTTACAATTTGCATGTCTGCGGGAGTGCAAGCTGTGTGCTAGGCGCTTTCCTCAGACTCCGCAGCTTTCTCAACACCTTGCCGTAAAGAACAAAACATCAGTTTTCTGCACTTACAAGAATATTGGAGCAGTGCCGGAAGTTCACGTTGGTTAATCGAAAATTAAAGAGTAAGTTACTAAAACGACTCTCATGTCTGTTGCAAAAGAATGAAATACTGGCGGAATGCCTGGCGGCTTAAATGCAGATAGGGCGTGAAGGGAAAAATTTAATGAGCTGCTCGCAAAGAGCGCACGGGCTATATACCACTACTCCGAGGTGGTAGCCGGTTTGGTAGCGTGCGTTAGACGGATGGCGTACCTCTATAAAAATCCTTTGCTACATCGCCTTCGAAGACTCCTTCATTGAACCTACAGCTATGGGAAGCTATTATTTGAATTTCCGGGATATCATTGGTTTCTCAATTCTCGCACATGAACTGCAACAGAGAATCTAAGGAGAAGAACAGAAAGGCACTAAGAGCACAAAAAAAAAATCCGCCTCCATTCCACCCTGTAATAGTGAATACACAGGGAATCTGGTGCGGACGTTAGACAGGTACCAACACCCCAACTGACGTTAGACATCACACAAGCACTACCATCACAAGCGGCTTAGGTCGCACGCGCGCGCGCGTGTTTGGAAGTGCAACATATATCCGCATTATTCTAGGCCCGCTTCCAAGCGCAAGTGCTTTATTGAACTGAAATAATGTTTAAAACTAAATTGCGCCACAAAATGCGCAAAGTACGACTTACACACAAGCTGAAGACATGAGAGCATCGGATTGTTATTCGAATATACGAAAAAACATAAACATGTTACGCGGAAAGTGAAAGACAAAGCCCTTTTCCAGCTGACGTTTGAGGTCTGCCTGAGTGGCCGCGGCCACTAGGAGGCGGTACCGCTAGCACAGCATAGCTCCTCCATTCTTGTAGGCCCTCCGCCTAGCGCAAGTGCGCTATTGATCTAACTGAATTTATCAAAGGAAAGTGCGTCAGAAAATTTGTAAAATACGACTCACAGGCAACCTGCAGACATGATAGCATTCTATCGCAATTAGAATATAGGAGAAAACATATTTCTGTTACGCGGAAACTCAAACACAAAGCCTTCCAGCCGCCGTTTTATGAACGAGCACGCAGCGAAAAATCCCGACCAACTAGAGGCTAACAGCTTCGTTGTAAAAAACGTTGTACATGGGAAAAACTGGGGAGTATTTTTTCTGTAGCGATGCCTAGATGGTCCGTGCCTTTGATATAGGGGCCGATAAGCCAAGTCAGCCGACGATCTTTGGGGATATTCCAACTAGTAGCAGGTGCGCTGCAAAATCCCTCGCTCTACTCACACTTTTTTTTTTGTTCGGCGTGACTGAAGTTAATATTTTGATTCAAACTCTCGGACTTTCTGCATGTCAGCCATTCTGCACTTCTGCACTGTTGCTGAGCGCCTATCTGGTGGTTCACAATCGAGTTAGCTGAAAAAAGGTTCGTGCTTATCAGGTCGAGAGAACGTGCCTGTTGGTTTATTAAGCAGCAATATTACACTAGCTTATGTGTCTTCTTTGTGGGTCGCACGTCCGCTACCGTATATTTATTTTTTCCCCCGTGAGATAGCGCTGGGGAAAAACCTGCAAAGGGGTCAAGAGTAACGACACCTCGAGGAGATGAGAATAATGCGGTAAACTGGCAAGAGTCTTGTATAGTTTATGTGAAGACCGCCTGCCTGTTTGATGTATGATGCCCACTTTTTGCTTCCCGAAGTATTATTCAATCTAGCTTTTAGCACGAATAACCAATTGTCAACCTAAAGTGTTTGTTGTGTTCAAAGCAATTCGAGCAGAATTGGGTTTATAAGAACGAATTTTGTTGCGCTTCCTAGCTAATGAAACATGTGAAGGGAGGATAATATTCGCTCGTATTCTATGATTCAGTGCACGAGAAAAGGTTGCGGATATTGTCAATCTCTACATAAAAATAATAAAAATAAAAAACGTGGTTGTGAGCCCACAAAAAGAAAACGACAGCGTAAAAGCTGGACTATTTCCTTTCTTTACCGTCTTCCTAGACATTCTTCCTCTACCTGCTTCATGTGGGCCGACAGCGGCCAGAAATGTCAGTGTAGTACACAGTGCTAATCACTGCTTTGCAGGCCTGAAAAAGGAAAACATATAAGAGAAAAAATATGGAAGTGATAGAAGTGAATAGAACAAACTGTCCAAGGTTCCGCAGAAACGCGACAGACGAAAAAAAGAAGTGAATTTAACTGAAACACGCAGGAGTAACCGCTCAGACATCGATGGTGACAGCTAAGTGCTGCAGATGTCTCAAAGTAGCTACCACGCCGGTGCAGCAATAACCTATAACCAATTGTTTCTTCGTGTAGGTACTGGACATGTAGAGAATGTTGTTGCGCGACAACCAATGCGTTCTCCCTGTACTCAGGGAACATCCCCCCTTAATCAAATTTATTGAACTCCGAACGTATCGGTGTCTATTGCCGTGGTCCCTTCACCATGGTATCCACTAAGGCAGCTGACTTGCGTAATAAAATACCAGCACTAGTGAGCGAGCGACTCCGTCATACAGCCCGGTGTTTTCTATCTTGCTTTCTTTCTTTCTTTCCTTCTATTAGGCTGGAAATTCCTCGTGTTTCCGTTAACTTTGCGTTCTGTTTTTTTTTTGCACTGCAGATCACTGTAACGGTGCATTATAGAAATGGCCCACTTGAGCAGCCTAAATAGCGCCTTTTTCCGCGGATCCTGCTTCTTTTTCCCGGGTTCGGGCAAACGTCGCTCTAATGGAGTGCAATTTGACCGGCAGCGATAGGATCGCGCAGACAATCAGCTTATAATCAAATTGAGGCGCCTAGACTCTCGCCTAACGTGATCCAACGCTTCGTCTGGCGCATGTACTGTAGTATCCAGTTCGGCTCGTAGACGTACTGCTCGAGTACACGGAACTTAGTACGAAACAAATGACAATGACACAAAGATTCAAATTACGAACAGTCGTCTCGAGTCTGCGTGTGTTTGTGTTGCTGTTTGCTTTGTGCTAAGCTTCATGTATATGACATACACTTATACCCTGGTCCCACCGAACACGGTTAATCGCGATCGAACATGGTCAGGGTTGATTGCGATTGAAGGTGCCCGCGGGAGCCTGCAATTCATCTCGCCGTCTGGTGCGAGGGAAGGGAGGAAGGCAAACTAGACTTTGTCCGGTTTGCAACTCTACACGTGGGAAGGGGGACGAGGGAGTGAAAGAAAGAGAAATGAGCAACGGGTTTACGGTACTGGAATGTAGAGCTGCTCTCTTTGTGCAGTTGGTGGGCAAATCAGACACATACAGATACACACAGAAAAAAAAAGAAATGAAGATTGCGCGGATTCCTGCGATTTCTCCGATCCTGAGCTCGTTTACTGCTACTGAAGCTGGTCCTTATCCTGGACTGCGCCACTTTTTTAAGAAAAAGAAAAAAAAATACACTCGCCAAAATGTCAAAAGAAGGACTAAAATTAACCAGCAGATGTATGTAAATCTCTGCAACTGATACATCAAAGACAGCGAAGCTGTATAAGCGAGTTCTCACACGCTTCGGAAGTAGTAAGTTTGCTCGCTGTTCTTAGAGATGGCTTTATCATCGACGCCCTCGTCATATATACGGCCGCTTCGGGACTCACACGCAGCCGGCGTTGCTTGACCACACCGTCAAATTTCACCGACGCAGCCGTATACTAACTTTTATAGCTGACCTCCGGAGTGTTACCTGTAAAACACGACCTGAGAAGTACACGTTACGGTTTACTGGATGAAAAAAAAAGAAACTCACAAAAAAAAACTTCAAAAGGGCGGAATAATGGGCTAGTTGATATTACATTACGTATACAGTTTAGCGTAAGCAAAGTTGCAGGCTGCATTCTTCACCAAACGACCAACTATTACGGTTCTTCGGGATGCACGCGCTGTCCACCTATATTACCGCTATACAAATGTGGTGAGTAACTACTCTGACCTGTACAAAATTACGCAATGAGACAACAACCGCTAATTAGATATCCTCCCTGCAACAAAAGTACAGCGTCAAGTGTACTATTCCTTTGATAAAAGAAATAGCTTTGTTGAAGAGTTCTGCTGTTCGCTTACATTGACAATAATTGTAGATAGCTTCTGCATAGTTCCCCCCCCCCCCTCTTTTTTTATATTTTTGGTGCTCTTCCCTGTTTTATTAGGGAACTCAGGATCCTAAGTAAATGCGTGTTCACGTGGGCGCTGTTTTCAGATGTATGTAAGAGGTGCTTATTTCGGGTTTCATTTGTAGGTCTTTCTCTTCACTCTCTTTGTTGCGGAGCATAAATTGAGAATAGCACAAGGCAGTGACTTCTTAAACAAGCCTTTACCATGCCTGACGGTTAGTGCCACCTTATGAGGGCTGCTAACAAGTGTCCTCTTTACCATCAAGAGGCCTTTAATTCAATACTAGCTGTGGCATATACTCGTATTGAATATTTAGTTTTTAGTTTTTCTTGAAGGAACAAATATTATATCACAAAATTATATACGTAATTTAATACATTTTTTTTCGAATGATGATGACTGACAAGAAGAGGCCTAAACACCAATGCTGGTGGCTTAATTTTTCTGTATTACGTCTGCAGAGTATTCCCAGAAAAAAAATATCAATATGATCGTAATGCATGGCTTATTAGTATATACACAAACGCTGAGCAAAAACTCACTAATATTTGCGGAAAATGTGAGTACGAACTTGAGAGCTATTTTAAGAGTGATGTCTTCATATGCAGCACAACGCACTATAAATCTCAGCTTCGCTGTGCCGACGGAATCTCTCACAAGGTTAACAAAGTGGCAGGGAACCGTGCTCACGTTGGTTTCGACGGGAATTCAGGGCGCAGGCTCCTTTCCCAAGCGTATCACCCCTGAAGGAAGCCGAACGCCAGGCCGGGGTACGCTTGTACCCTTTTGAACCAGTGGGTGCCCGGCGGCGGTGGGAATCGAACTCACAGCCTCCCGCAGCCGAGGCGGGCGTTCTACCACTCGGCGATGTAAGCTACACTGAAGAGGTAAATTTGCAATGATCACCAGCTTGAGCCCACTCATGTCGCTTGTAAGGAGTACAGAGTCTGTACAGCATTTGCATGTGCGTTGGCACGTGCACATCATCATTCGCATGCTGCGAGCAAAAGAGGCTTAACTCCGTATTCAGAAAAGAATCGTAACTCATGCTTGACTTGATCTAAATGACGTCTGGCGAGAATGCGCCCAGGGCACTCATTGTGTTTCCTACGGCACGTTTGCGACGGGCGTCGTTTAAAATGAGTCAAGCACGAGCTTCAAGTTAAGATGCATTTCTGAATATGGGGGTTAGTATTACTACGTGTCGGCGAAAGGTTGGACAGCCACTTTGAAGCCTCAAATTAATGCCCAATAATAAATCGACGGTGTGGCCGAATAAGTTGCACTTGAAAAGCGCTATATTTTATTCTTGTCTCCTTTCTGTAGGGGCGAGAGTTTATGCTTATATGGTTTGTTGAGAAATTGTCCTCTATATCTACTTTCCTGTAACTTTACTTCCACCTCCCCTCTCTCCCCAACGTAGGGTAGTAAACCGGACCTTCCACTCTGGTCAACCTCCCTGCCTTTCACCTTTTCTTCTGTCTCTCTCTCTCTCTGTGTGGGGGAAGCAAGAGTGTGGTTTGAAAACGTATTCATGCAGAACTTTATTTAACCAGAATTTATGAATAGGTTACAAATTTTAATGAAAAGCAAGAGAAATGTCGTTTAGTTTTATCGAGCGCCTAGAACCAACCTAACCGGCGCCCTCCTAAGCACATATTCGCATCTTTATGTGAATAAGTGTAACCCCTGCTTTGATCAGATATTTTCTTTTACTTGGTAAAACAGTCTTGTGATAGCGTAGGCGAGAAAGAGCTTTCAGACTAAGATAGACCTCTTGATAATAAATGCTTCGCATACTTTATGCCTTCAGAAACGTCATAAATAACATAACTACAAGGAAACTCTCCTTAGGGCGCTGGTAACCAGCAACACGAGGTTTCGAAAATGAGACTGATTACAAGTGGGCGGCAAAAAAAAAGAAAGAAAGAAACCCTTTTGTTTTACTCTAAAAAAACACAAAGATTACGGTGCATTTGCAACAAACTCGAAGTAACGATGATAGGTCAACGAATTCAGATAGTTCACATTAGAACCCTGGCCACGTGCAGCGACTAACAGAGGGCACTCCAACGCTCTCACGTTAGGCAGAATCTGGTATGTTTTGAAGTTTCCCCAGAAGAAATCCCCATTTTAGATAGTAGGCACAAAGTAGAAGCCTATACAAGGATTGTTTCGACAACACGTAAAAGAGAAACACACGAAAGAGTGAGAGATTACGCCACCTCTATAGTTACGTTTCTCTTGTTATTTGTAGTTCTTATAGTATTTAGTGTGTTCATATTCCGTAGAAACATGTGCCACAACAGTTGCTGTCAGACAACAGTGCCTTCAGCTTTGTTTGCTCAGACGTATGGCGCCATAATGAACAGCAATGCGCAGTGAAGCGATTTTCTTGCTAGACGTACAATAAAAATTTCAGACTAGCTTACGAATGCGTGCACCGCTTAAGGCAATTCATTGCTGCGAACTAACGTGGCGTTACAGTTACGCTAAACATGATTCTTGGACGCTAGATAGGATACACAAAAAGAAAGTAACACCCACACAGAAGTCACGGCGCCATGTGTGTGATTCTTTCCTTTTGTATGTCTCATCAAGTGCCCAAACGGCATGTCAACTAAACCCCACCAATATGCCCAACAATAAGTTCAAATTAAGGTACAGTTACACAAATGCCACAGGGGAGCTTAGCACCGAAGGGACAGTAGAACCGTGCATTTTCGTAGAAATGCGCATGTCGAAAGTTATCATGCTCACCTTTTGGCCGTTTCCTCAACGCCTCACTTTGGAAAAGCTCTGCACATAAAAAACACAACAAAGTGGAAGCAGCTCATATTCACATAGACAAAAAGCAGTTGCACGAATCGCGTGAATGTTATTGCATCTCGATTCCCATGATAGCAGGCCGTCCGCGGCCGCCTACGACTAAATGCAATTTGTCGTTGACGTATAATTATGGTAACAAGCCAGTGATGATACAAAAATTCATACTCCTGTGCTCATTTGGTTCCGGTAAAGGCTTATTCACACTACGTCGGCACGACACCGATTTTGGTCGGCCGACTGTTGGCGACAGTAGTTTACAGGAGGGATAACGCTGTGCCCAACGGTTTAAAGGAAAGAAAACGCTGTCGCCAACAGTCGGCAGACCAAAATCGGTGTCGCGTGGGCCTAGTGTGAATGAGCCTTAACTGAAATACAGTGAACAGCAGACAGTGACCACCCGACTCCTCAGTAAGTTTAAAGACTTCTACACGCTATGCAGAATAAACCCAAAGTATTCCTGAAAAACTCATAGAATCGAGCGGCAACTGACGAAATCACGGTAATAGCTGGACAAGGTGAGTCCCCGCTGGCTTCCCCGCCATCTAGAATAAGTACAGTCGCAATCTTTTTGAGGATGAACACGGGAACGCGTGGCCTTCTGAGCTCACAGCGCGGTTCAGCGGCGGCAACGAGAAGCATTGCTCATGCGCAGTGTGTCCGGCGTGCGCAAATTCTCCCGCCGCGCATTGCGTCACGCAAGCAAGTGCGTGTCGTCTGCTGCGCGCGTACCTCAATAAGGTAGCCGTACGGTTCGGGATTGGTGACGATGTTGAACTTCTCATTACGCTCCCCACGATGCATCAATAAACTTGAAAATATATGTAATGTTTTGTGGGCGTTCTCAAGATCATTGTTGATCTGTAGCCAGGCCACGCATGCTCATGACACTTGTGGGCGTATATATATTCTTGCAAATTACCGCATCTGTCAGAGCAGCAACTAAATTTCAGCATGGCCCGCGTTCCCGAAGAAGAGAGGTGGAAAATCGTACAATATTCGCTCAAGGGATATTCGCAGCGCTCCATCTGTGCTCTCGTGCACAGGCCGCTAAAGACCGTCAACAGAATTATTCAGGCATTCAGCAAGGAAGGCCGACTCTGTGATGCCCCACACAGGCGTCGACCAAAGGCAACGACGGAGGATAAAGACGCGCTTGTGGAAGCTGCTGTCGTCGAGAACCCGTTCCAGTCCGCGAGGCAAGTGCGGAAGTACCTAGATGTGGATGCTACCCTTGCTACGGTCCGGCGACGCCTCCGAAGTGCTGCACTGCGAAATTCTGTAGCTGCACGAAAGCCAGTCGTCACTGCTTCGAACAGGAAGTCACGTCTCTAGTTTGACGAAGCACACGCCTCATGGATGGCAGATGACTGGAGCCGAGTGATCTTCTCGGATGAGTCGACCTTTACAACTCGCCTAGACCAACGGATGCGAGTTTGGCGAACCAGAGGCACACGGTAAGAAACTTTTCTTAATGCACGTTTGATTTTGCGAAGGATGGTCAAAAATACGATTTCCAGGCAGTTACGAGCCAGGCAATGTGCAGGGAGTCGCCGCGAGTGGCCGAAACTGCGTGAACGTGGGGGGCGCGGGGTCAAGGCATGGTCTCGGGCCTCTGCATCGCATAGAAGGTGCCCTTACATCACAGCGATACTGCACAGAAATTTTGGACAATATGTTGCTGCCCTACGCCCACAGCGTCTTTCCCGATGCCGACTTTATGTTTGAACATGACCTGACGCCGGTTCACACGGCAGAAGTTGTCAAGGAACATATAGAAAATCGCAGAATCAGCATGCTTTCCTGGCCGGCCAAAGGCGCGGACATGAACATCTGCGAAAATATATGGGGGTACATCAAAGCAGCCATGGTGCGAAAACCTGTCCGCCCGACGACTGGGGACGAGCTGTGGGCAGCCGTTCGACAAGAATGGGAGGACCTTCGAGCGCATCATGACTTTGTGGCAGCGCTGCACGCGTCACTGCCCTCTAGGATGGCAGCAGTCGTTTCCGCAAAGGGTTTTATGACAAAATACTAACATCATCAAAGAGAAAATTATTCCTGCTTACTAATACCGCTTCTAAACGGATCAATCTTTTGTTGAATTTTTAGGAAAGACGTACTTGCAAAACACACATTTATGTACATTCGCATGCACACCAGTTATAATCTTACGTCCATTTTTAACAAATTTAACCTCGGTAGCTGTTTTAGTTCTTCGAGAACCATCATTGATTCTTACTTTGTATAATAAATTATTTTCTTCAATTGCTTCTTTTCCTTGCCCGAACACTTATGTGCACATAGTACCAAATGTCATGTCGCATCCACTGCACTGCTCATCGATTCAAGCGCGCTGAGGTTAAGTACTCGTTACGGCGTGTGTGTGGCTGCGTATCTTCTTATTTCCTCGTCTCTTCGTGTCATTTCTATACATTCATTAAACAATTGAATGTTGCAGAAAAGCAGGCGACAATACCTGCCAGCACTTTCAATATTGTGAAATAAATTACATTTGATGAAATCAATTCAAAAACCAACATTATACGCCATTTGTAAAACCCCGGTGGCTCGAATAAAACACACACTTCGTGTTTTAATCGAGCGGCCATGGTGATATATACTCGCCTTAAGCTCAGGGGCACTTTCACAATTACCTTACCACAAAAGCCCACACACTATCAACTTTTCCTACCCGTATCTCAAGACCTGCCCCTATTTTCAAAACATATAAGGACTGACTCATTTCATATCGAGGACAGCGCATGCGCCTCGTATGACGCATAAAAATTGGGAGCCAACGAGTGTTCAGTAATTATTTGCAAAGGTCCATCATAAGTAAGCAAAAAACGTTCCCATTTGGCAGCGAATTATACCTTTATCATGCATGCCCCTATTTACACCAAATGTGAACTCGGTGTCCAGTACAGTTATTCAGCATGCACAGTGAGAAGCATTGCAGATAACGGTCGTATAGCATTTTCGAGCACTTGCTTAAGAAAGTTTTTACAAAGCACGTGAATAATTCCCACTGCTGAAACGTTGCCCGGTCATTACCCTTTATATATACCCTCGTTCCTAGCAATGTCAACTATGTAGCACGTGTAGCTCTTTGAGGACACTTGCCAAACTTCTTACGGGGTTCTTAAAACACGCTTGTAAAGCTCTTAAACCCTTACACAAGTTATTTTCTGCAACGACTGTTATTAACGAACACAGTTTAAACTTTCAGTGTACATTACCCACAACTGGACACCCATTTCATGGACATAAAACAGTCCTTGTTTCGTTCACCAACGAGACCTGGAGAACCAACTCAGCATGAAAACAGGGAAAGAACCAGCACCCAGTAATACTTTTGAAAGCACACATTTAAGTTACACCCTTCAAACTTACGCTGGAAATAACCAAATTACAGCACCCCCGTTATTTTCAAATGTAAAATTATTGTGCCTCTTGGTTCTTTAAGGATAGCCGGGAAAGTGTCTAAGCATTTCATTAAGCATGAGGGTTTGGCGATTTTTATTTAGACTTTACTTAACCCACACGCCGCAAAATTTGTCTGCGCATGACCCCTAACACGCGTTCCGTTTGTTCTAATTATAAACACAGTGAATCCTCCAGTTCTTCCAAAACACCGTGTAAACACGCACATACCGCTTTCGAGCGCTTCTAGTCAAACTAACAAACAGCTGTAGTGTAAAAAATGACGTGCGCCCTGACTAACCAGGCAGAAGAAGTCGCTCAAGAGAACGAAACTGCGATCAGGGAGGACACGAAGCGGAAACATTGGCGGTGATAATCACATCAGACGATTGTGGCGGAAAACAAACATTTCTGGCTTCCACGCCCTCAAACCAAACAAAGACAAAACCGAGCGTCTCAGCGTGACTCTGCTACGCTGCTGCTGCTGCTACTTCGGCTCGCAAAGCTCGGCGTCTGAACCCTGACCCGCAATTACTCAATCGGCCGGAAGAAGACAGCTGGCACAGGCCGGTTCACTGGGCTAATTCAGTCAAAAATATGGGCAAATTGTGCTTCAAGCAGCCATAATCTGTTGAAATAGAACGCAACGGGTGTTCATATATATAGAAAAAGTTCAGTTTACGTGAATGCGGGTTGAGGAAAAAGAACTATCATTTGGTTATGCGAGAAAGAGGAGAGAAAACCAAAAGTGGCAGTTTTCCCGTAAGGCATATACCATTAGGAGTGACAGCAAAGTATTAGACTTTTTATTACAAGAGATAAGGCTGGTATAGTTTTATGGGTAGTATGTGTTAGAGCAAATATTTGTTTATAAACTAAACAAGCGTGGTGTCACGTGTCTATGTGACACACCTCAACAGAGTTGACCCGGTGACCGCCAGGCAAAACGCTCCAGGATTCATTAAACAATCTCTGTCTCTCTCTAACACGTACTATTAAAAGAAATACAGCACACTGACATGCCCGCAGTACTGAACTAATTATTGATTGTTCGGTAACTCCAAGAAAACTGATTATGCTGGCAAGGAGAAAGCACTAGTGCGAGGTGATTACAATTAAAGGTCATGCCACTCAAGGCCACCAAAAAGCACTGCGCTCAAGGCTGTAGAATTCGAATATAATGTTGTCTCTTCTGGCGCTCCTTTTCTCTAGACGCTTTCTCTTCTGGTAAAATTACTTCTGACTAATCTTTCTGAATTTTGTATTATCCGGGTTGTTTATTTAATATTCCCACGTACTGCTGTTGATATTAACACTCTGGCCTCTGGCACGCAATTTCCTGCAGCGTATTTCTCTGTCACAAGCAAGAGAAATCCGCGGCTATAAATGCTGTTCTGAAGCTCTTCTTGTGCTTACGTATTCCCCTACTTGAGAGTTTTTCTACTTAAACATGCGAGAAGTCAACCGCCATTGACATCTGTGACCGTGTGCTCCCGCCCGCGGTCAACCTTTATTCCAGATTCATTTTGACCAGCTAGGGTCCTTAAACGTGCACCCAAAATCTAAGTACACGACATTTCTTGTATTTAGGCACCATCGGAAATGTGGCCGCCACGGCCGGGATGCAATCCGCGACCTCAAGTGCAGCACCACAACGACATAGCCATTCAGCTACTGCGGCAGGTACTTCATTGTATACTTCACGCTTTAGTTCTTAAATAAAATTACAGTGTGGGCTATTTATGTAACAGCACATTTGCAGATTACAATGCACAGGCAATGTCAGCAAGGGGATAAATAGTTTAGTAAAATTTCGCTCACAAATAAAGTAAATACGGATTACCGCTACAAAACAGACAAAAAGGTACGCCTAATTCAAATTATTAGAGGTGTGGGAGTGTTAAAAGTTTTAATAATGGTTCGAACATATTTATATTCAGTTCGGTCTTAGAATCGAACAGCCGCTTTCTATTTAGAGGAATATTTGAATAGTTTTAGAATATTTGAAACCATCAACTGAGGCTGATAAAACCGACAGTTGGAGCAAGAGTGTGACAAATATTATCCTGGCAGCCGTAATAGACATAACACACGACGAGTTACGTAGAGAAGTACGCTATACGTCATTCAGGGACACAGACATTTCCGGCTAAACCGCTGTCATTCACATTCACTGAAGAGACCTGAGTATGCAAACAAGATGCTTCTTTTTTAATTCGAAGCTTTTCTTGGCGGACATTTGCTAATTTGACAGTATCTATCTAGCCGCCTACGTCTTTGCACTATCATGGTCGTTTCGTTAACTTCGTATGTACCAAAATTGGTATACCACGACAAGAGTATATGACGAACATAAATGATATGTCGTGACATGAATTTCATGACAGAAGTGTCATGTAGGTCATGAAACAGCCGCCTACGTCTTGGTGCTCTTATGGTCATTTCGTTAACTTGGTAGGTATCAAAATTGGCATATTATGACAAGAGTTTATGACGAACATAAGTGATAGGTCATGACAAAAATGTGATGCCATGCGTGTCATGTAGGCCATAACAATGACCCAGCGAAACATATTAACACTCAAAAACCACTGAAATGGGTTCGGACGTGGCTATATATATATATATATATATATATATATATACTAAGTGAAGAAAACACTAAAAGATGATGGTAGAAGTCATAGTCACGAGCATGACTCAGCAAAAATGGCAATGACTCAGCAAAAAATGATTAACACTCAGAAACACTGGAATGGGTTCGGACGTGGACACTAAGTGAAGAACGCACGTCGGAGAGCAAACGCGCGTTCTGCGCCGTTCTCCCTGAAGGGCTGCAGAATTAAGCATCTCTTTCCTTCTTTACAATCACCATATATAGAGAGCAAATGCGACTTTTTCCGTGGCGCGAAAGGCCGTGGGGGGACGGGAGTGAGGGAGGGGAGGCGACGTTTAGCTGCGGCACCAAATGCGTATTTATATAAGGACGTTGCGAGGCGAGAAGGTGGGTAAGATTTCCGACGCAGCTCGACGAGTGTCCCATTCTGATCTCGTCGAAGACCCCCGAGCCGCCCCCGGAGGCACCGGCAACAGTCACCAACGCCACGCACTTTCGGTGCGAACGCGGGAAAAACGCCGACGGCGTCGACAACAGTTCTGCGCGTTGCTGGTGCTGCTGCATGTCCAAGTTTATACAGCTGATAAAACTACTATCCTTACTCCGTATAGCTCCCTACTGATTTGCTATCGCAATTGATGCTTCGCCTTTCGGGTGGAACTGCGACACTTTTCATGTCATGGCCTATCATTTATGTTCGTCATACACTCTTGTCATAGTATGGCAATTTTGGCAAATACCAAGTTCATGATACAACCATGAGAGCAGCAAGACATAGGCGGCTAGATAGATAGATAGATACTGTCAAAGTAGCAAATGATCGCCAAGAAATGCTTCTCATTTAAAAATTGAATACAAGCTGCAGCCACAAAATAGCAGTGCACCGGCCCTTCACCTCTGAAAGAGAGCTGCGACAGCGGGAGTCCACTGGCAGAATAAGTGCTTTTTCTCTGCTAGTGCGCGTACAAGGGTAATTCGAAAATAATTACTCTTCTTTCTATGGTTTTACGGGCCAAATCAGTTCTGATTATGAGGCACGCCGTAGTGCAGGGCTCCGGATTAATTTTGACCACCTGGGGTTCTTTAACCTGCACTAAAACGCAAGCACACGGGCGTTTTTGCATTTCGCCTCCATCGAAATCCGGCCGCCGCGGAATTCAAAAATAAAAGCGCGTAGCGTCTAACTAAAGTAATAACTATGGCTGAGTACTCTTATCAAGGTCTCCCAAAATGTATGTCAGGTCGACCTTCAGGTTTCATGCTGAAACCAGGTACACAAAGGCATCCGTAAAGTGAGATTATTCGCCCGAAAAACACAAATGCGTTTAACGTAACGGAAGCAAGATAACGTAATTGGCTGGTGCATCAACACAAATTCCCTTTCATTTGGGCAGCGGTACATATGCCACTATATTCTTAGGTTGTCGCCGAGTACAAGTACGTTGTCGGTGGACTTTGCCCTCCAAAGACGGCGACACGGAGAATATAAAGGAAGTCTGGCAAATAAAACATAGCCAAACACACTGCGGTGGCAAGCAGTGCGTCAAGGCCGCCTAGCGTTACTGAAAAAGTCATAGCCGCCGACGGATGACAAGAAATAGACGAGAACAGCCGACTCGTGCGAACACGCTCTATTCCAGGTGGTGGCCCAGCCAGGAATTGTTATCAGAGAGAGTGGGGACATGAGGGAAGGAGTGGAGAGGGTTGGCGGGGCATGCAGCATCCTAATACACAGAAATTTCCGGGAGGAGTTTGGGGGTTCGTGCCCGAGGTTCCCCCCGGCTCCCTTCCTCTTACCCTGGCTATACGTCCTTTTTTGTTGGTGATCAAGGCTTGTACTGAAGCGTAGTTAGCATCGACGGCGCCGACCAGCCAGCTAATAGGGGTTCAGCAGCCAAGGAGAAAGCGCTCAGCAAGGGAAACGGCGCGTAGCCCTGCTCATTACGTGCTAACAGGAACTATAACGATGTCGGAAAAGCGCAAGGGACGAGCATGGAGGGCAGCAGAGATTTACTGGTAGACAAAGATGTGCAGAAACAAAGAGTGTAAGACAGATCTCAATGCGTCTTGAGTAGCTGTTTTTCTCCTCCTCCTCCTCAATCTGATCTGTGGAAAACATCTGTAATCAATTTTGTAGCGAGAGAGCTTTGAAGTGCGTTCGGCGGTGTTTTATTAAACGTCAGAGGATGAGGTGACCGCTTTTATGGGAGCGTTCATTTGTTTCGAGCGCCGGCATTTTTGTGTCGAGTAGCACCGCCACGTCCCTCATTTCGATAGCGAGCATTCGAATAGACAGCCGCATTTAACTTCGCAAACGTTCTAATTTAGCAAGTAGCTGACGCCTGAGCTACTAACAGTCTCCCTATCATGATAGCGACGCAAAGCTGGATGAATAAAGTAGATGCTGTTCTCGCTCAAAGGGTAGTGTCGACCAACGTGAATTCTACTCTGATATGCAACGGTCTCTGAACAGGCACCCTGCATGTTAAACTCTGCATTTCTCGCTATGTGTAAGGATCGCTTTCGATTCAGTTAGAACATCATAAAGTACGCATATTTAGAATTTGAAACGCTACGACTTTGGCTCCTGAGGTATATTTTCGGAAGGATGAAGTTTCAGGAATGTGAATATTTATTCTGTCAACTTGTATGGATTTAGAAATGCCTAGCAACGTGACAAGAGGTGGTATAAATGTGCAGTGTGGTAAGCATGAATAATCTATTCAGTTTCTCTAATTCATTTCTTCTCAATAATCAGTGCTTCTCTGAAATTCATGCTACAAACTTAGAGAATCATCATGCTTGGCAGTCAGGTAAAGCAAGTTCAGATGCCGTGGCCCCCCATCGTTGCGTCATAGAAATACCAAATCCACCAGCGCAGTACATACAGCTTGTAAATGTGCGTGGTCGATTGCTCATCGCGCAATGGCTACCGCAGGGCCTCTGCACACGAAGTGTATACAGGCAGCCCGACGTTGTTCGTTTGAATGAATGAAACCTTAATCATGTTAGAATTGTTCGCAAGAGGAAAATCCAGCCAATACTGATGCTGGACATATTATTTGCGAATGACAAAGAGCACTTACGAACTATGGCTCAGTTTTCACATAAAGCTTTTACGCTTAAACTGTTCTAAGAACAAATGCGAGCCAATTCTGACACCGTACATGTTATTACCGAGGGTAATCTGCCAACTACTAAGAGAACATACTAATGATAAGCTTAGTGAATTCGGTCCTAAAAGCTTCATGAGCATGGCGATGGCGAAAAAGAGGCTACAAAAGCTACATCGCGGTTAAACCACATACCTACCACATAACCACATAGTTATTACTTTTGCGAAGACAAGACCACTTGTGGAAAACTTGCCTACAGCCTGAGGATTCGTTTATTCGCCGGCTGTTAAATATTTCCAGTGTCCTTCCTCCTACGACATATTTTGTTGGGATCGAATAAATATCCGCTATCACGCAGTGATCGTTTCACCTCTGGCACTGACTTAGCCACGTTACCCACCAGTGGGCTTGCACTAACTACAATAATTTCCAACCGCTTGTGACGAAGAAGCGTTGGCTTCGGTTTAAGGCTATTTCAACAAAATGGCGGAAGGAACAGAAGCTGTATTCATAATGTAGAGGGCACGCCTTAACGCGAAGAATCCTTCACCAGAAAGGCTCCGAGTGAGCCCGCCGCTGCCAACCGTTTGCTCAAAAGCCTTCCCAGTCTTTTGGCGCGTACAAGGTCTGTCCCAAAGTTCACACAGTAGGTTTAAAAAATTGATGTCATAACTTTTCAGAGACATCAATGTGGTCGCCTTCAATATAAACACCATTGGAGATAATGTCATGGTTCCACCTCTTTTTTATTATTTCTGCGAGCACTCTTGGAAATCCTTCTGTATTTAATTAACGCTTCAGCAGCGATGAAGTTTCCTTTTGAATCGTCGTCAGCAGCGATGAAGTTTCCTTTTGAATCGTCGTCGTCATCCACAAAATGCCACCTCGGGAGAACGAGTTTGCATTTGGGAATAGAAATGTCGCTGGGGGCTAAATTATGTGAGTAGGCTTGGTGTTCCAGCGCAAAAATGGCAGAGCTCAGAGCCCTTCTTTCGACAAATTTGGTTGCACACGGCGCACACGTTCTTTCACACGCTTCAAGACCTGTACGTAGAATTGAGGACCTGCACGTACAAATTCGGGGCGCACAATTCCATGGCAGCTAGAAATACGCTATTAATATGAGTTTGCTTATTGCTTTGTGCTACCGCGCTTTTTTTATCCTGTTATTTTTCAACCTGCTTTTTTTTCAGTCTGTTGTACCTGTGCAGATTCCACCGACACGTGTCACTATTTCCACAATGCTTAGCTACAATACCTCTAAAACTGCCATGGAACAGGCAGGACTGCGTGCTGCTTTTACTCACATCTTATAGTGGCCAATGGGTCTTCTTTACAGACTCATTTGTTTCCCTGTTATCTCCAAAGTCGTTACCCGCCAGCTGATGTTGATGGTCTGTAACCGTCTGCCTCAAGATTCTCTGTTAATTTTTCTGGAACGGGCAATCTTTCGAAGCTGTCACACCAAACCATATGGTATAAACCACAGCGTAGCTATACAATGGCTTCTCTCTCACTGCTTAATAGCAAGCAATATACATACATACTGTACCGACAGAGAGACCAATTTATTATGAGAGAAAAGGTGGGAGGTATCTCTCACCTAATTTATTCTAGCCTTCTGCTCAGCGAAAGGCCAGGGGCAGGGGAACAAAAGCACTCAACTTTACCGAGAAAATCAGCACACCGTTCTCTAGCATTGATGGATCATCTCTTGTGCCTTGTTTTGCGTAGCGCGTCGCGTGCTGTCTGAACCGACGGACTCAAGGCAGCAGCACGAACGTACCAATGTGCAAGTTTCGCTTGCTTTGTGGCCCAAACAAGCACCATCAGGCAAGTTTACACCGCATTCGGCTGTTTCTCTAAAATACTAAATATTTCAAAATTAAAATTAGACATGAGATCGTAACTGTTCCCTGCATGCAAAGGTATACAAAGAGACATAGCCCACTTATTCTGCGCTTGCAGGCTATACACATTATAAATAACCATCCTAATGTCTTCAAATATTCAAAAAATACTGTCATATGCCTAGAACACGACACGTACTTGGCCCACGGACTAACGTCGCATGTCCGTCTCCAAACTAAAGGGACGTGCAACCTTACTTAGACACAGTAGTTGCAATGAGATACTTGAGTTTATAATTATCTCTGACACTTGTTGTGCAACAGACCTCAAGTGCTCCAACTGCAAGGGTACGCAGGATACGACTTCGAAAGATTGCCCGTTCCAGAAAAATGAACAGAGAATCTTGAGGCAGATGATTAGAGACTATTCAAAGCATAAAGAAGCCTCAACTAAAGTGAGACGCCGACGTTCCCGGCACCGCAAGTCAAGAAAACACTCCGGTAGTTCTAAGGAAGTGCACAATCCAGCAAAGACTGATCGTCAACCGCTGACGTCGTGCATTACCAGTGCAGATGAGAGAGGAACGGCCACTATCAATGACTCAAGTGAAGCATGGCCACCTCTACCGAAGGCCTCGCCGACTCGCACAACCACGAGACACGACTCGTCCGTCAACTACGAATGGCCCTGCAGCAGGCCCTGTAGCAGTCCGCGTAGAAGGCCAGCACTTGCAAGTGCTAGCCATGCTGAAGTCACTCAGGAATGTTATGTGTACATTACTGATAAACTTAAACACCCCGAATGCTCGCAGCGCACTGCAGGTACTGGAGCGATGAAGCCCGTACTTGAAAGTCCCTGAGTAACATCGTGGCTCGTTCACCACTGTCGTTCCGTAAAGATGTCAAGGAAGCATCACTTTTCAATGGAACGCTAGAGGCCTCATATCCAGAATTTCGGATTTCCGCCCTTTCATTTTTGTGAACAAATTTACCATCATCGCCGTCTGCGAACCAAACCTAATTACAATCCGGCTATTGGGATATCAAACTTTCTCATCCCCGACGTGTAATGTCCTCAGCGAGATCGTCGTTTATGTTCGGTGTGAACGCACTTACGTGCTACATTCAATTTTGCCTCACGACTTCAACCAATACCCATGTGTTTAACTGTAAAATAAAGAACCTTACATTATCTCTTGTCGCTGCATATATTTCTCCAACCAGTCGTTTTGACGCGCCACGACTGGGTGATTTGTTATCCGCAACACCTGGCCCTTAAATTCTTAGTGAAGATTTTACCGCACACCACCCGCTCTGAAGGAGTTTGAAGATGGACTCCAAGGGAAGAAAACTAGTTGAATTTGCCTTGGACCAAGATCTTTGTAGTATCAATGACGCCAGTCCGACATATTTACGGTGACTGACCTACAGCAGCTGTCTGGACTTGACTTTGGTCTCTCGGTGTCGTCGAAGCAGCATAAAGTACATCTCTGACATAGAAACCGATGGAAGTGATCCCGTTCCTACCTATTTGAAGATCAAGTGAGTGGCCAAGTCTTTATCTACTGCCCGTAGTAGAACAGACTGGACGAAGTTCAGTTCGCTTTTGGAAGACGAATGTCCAGAAGGCCACCCGTCATGTCTGAAGAATCAGATTCAAAATGCACTGCAAGAGTCTATGTTCACTTTTAGGCCTTCTCCAAAGTATACAGAATATGAAGGTGAATTTAGAACGCTTCGAGCGATTCGCCGACGGTCAGATAGAAGATACAGGCACACCAAATGTATTCAGGATCTGAGGGAGGTGAGGCGTATCCAAAAGAAAGTCTAGTGCCGCATCGATACGCTACAATCTCAGAAGTGGAAACCCTTTAGCGAGTCCTTCGATCCTCGTAAGCCTCTGTCCCACATATGGAGAACTCTGCGTGCACTACAATCGTCTCCGCAACAGCGCCACCCTTTTAAATCCCTTACCTTGCATCAAGGACGAAGTGAGATCGACGTTGCTGAGGACTTCTGGGCAAGAATTGCTGGCTTTCCGTCAATACCTGTATCAACATCACGTGATGTTGCGGCATCCCAGGACTCTCGCATGTATCTCATGTTGTCTATCGAGGAGCTAGAAGCTGCGCTGGGGACTGCTAGGAAGTCATCATCGCCTGTGCCCGACGTAGTCACATACAAGGCACTTGGAAATCTTGGCCAAAAAGCCCAGTGTACTCTTGGAGAGATACAACGAATCCTGGCGCCGAGGATTGATTCCTTGTGAGCGGAAGGTCAGCCGCCTCGTACCTTTACTTAAAAGAGAGAGAGAAAATGAATAATGAAAGGCAGGGAGGTTAACCAGGACTGAGCCCGGTTGTCTACCCTACACGGGGGGAAGGAAAAAGGGGAGAAAAGATTAAGAAAAGAATAGAAAGTTCGCTGTGGATATCGCTGATGTAGCAACAGATCTCTGCTCTATCACTGACGATCACTCAGTCCGGATCACAGACGGTCACTCAATCCGGTCGTTTTCAAAAATCGCAGCAGTGCTTTCGTGGCCTTTTGTAGCTGCGGTATTCGAGGTCATGGTCACAAGATATTGTTCAAGGTGAATGGTCTTTTTATCCAGCTGATTGAGAGCTGTGCATAGGTCATGTCTTTCGTTTTCAAATTATGGGCAGTAGCACAGTAGGTGTTCTATGGTCTCCTCGACACCGCAGGCATTGCACTCGGCTCTATTAGCCATTCCGATCAAACACGTGTATTCATTGGTGAATGCAACACCCAATCGTAAGCGGCCCAGAATTGTTTCCTCACTTCGCGGAAGTCCAGGTAACAGCCGCAGTTGCATATATGGGCCGATAAAATGCAACTGATCCTGGGTGAATTCAGGTGTGTGCCACTTCTCCACTGTCATACTGTGCGCTAGCTTACTTAGGTGTTGGGCTGCGTCAGTCCCCGATAAAGGCACAGAAACAAGGTTTGCTCCTTCGTGTGCTTTCCTAGCAGCTTCGTCGACGAGGTCGTTGCCGGAGATACCGCAATGACCCGGCAGCCACTGAAACACGACGTCGTGTCCTTTTGCGATCGTATGATGGTGCATTTCTCGTATCTCCGACATGAGTTGCATAGGGAAACTAATAGAAAGAATGGTGTTGACGTGCCTTGAATGGAACTTAGAACATAATGAGGTATATCCGAATGAAATGGCGGGCTTCCGGCGCGGTCGGTAATGGGTAGATAACGTGCTTGATTTAATAATATCTATTCAACACCAAAAGAACACGAAACAATTAAGAGTTGCGATTTTTCTTGATGTCAAAGGCGCATATGATAATATAGCTAACCAAGCAATTCTCGATGCTTTGACCGATGTGAGCATTGGTGGCCATGCACTGCACTGGATTCACAGCTATTTGGAAGATAGATTCTTCTTAGTACTTACAGAGGATGGAATGACATCCCACCATTTCTCCAGCAAAGGTGTGCCGCAAGGCGAAGCGTTAAGCCCCATACTCTTCAACGTAGCACTGCTAGGCCTCGTTGGATGATTGCCAAGGACAGTCCAGATATCCATGTTTGCAGATGATATCTGCATCTGGGCGTCCGGCATGACACGTCCGCAGATACGAACGAAACTGCAAAAGGCAGTCACACAAACGTCGTCTTACCTGAGTATGAAAGGCCTAGAACTTACCTTCAGAAAAGTACCGATTAGTCACATTCACACCCAAAACAATGACTCCATATGTTAACGCATTGCTTACGAAGCAAAGCACCACTTCCTTGGAGTCATCATCGACCGTGACTTGTCGTTGACGCCACATATGTCATATATGAAAAAGAGGTTTAGTGCAATAGCCCATGTATTAAAATATGTCGGCGGAAAGTTTCGGGGTTCATCTGTGCAATCGATGCTAGTACTGTACCATGCATTATTTATGGACTTCCTAAGATATATCCTGCCGTGCTGGGGAGCACCAGAAAAACGAACCTTGGTACACTCAAGAGTACACAAGCCCAAGTTCTACGGCCGTGCCTCGGCCTCCCTAAGTGTGCATCCAAAGCAACCACAATCGCCATAGCCCGTGACCAACGTATATCAACGTACATTGCAGTCGACGCTATAAGAGTGCACATTCTATATGTCGCAAGGAGACCGTTTCACCATCTTGCTTGCCTGAAAACAACAGGCCATGTACAAGTTTAGCCGTCTCCTGACTACTCACGGAGCATCGCTACCATCGAATTACGTCTCAGTAGCATGGCCTTCGTTGCCACTGTGGTCTCTGCATTCACCTCGCGTATGCCTTACGATTCCAGGCATCAAGAAGAAGGCACAAATTGCGTCAGCAGCATTGAAGCAAACAGCATTATTGCTACTCATGAAGTCGGCAGTGACCACTTACATGTTTACACCGATGGGTGGGTCATGCACTCCAGTTCAGCAGCTGCAGTATTTGTCCCAGCCAGCTCTACAGTGATAAAATTCAGGACATCGCACCTGACATCAACGACGACTGTCGAACTTGCAGCTCTGTAGCAATCAGGAAGCCCCAGAAATGTTCGATCAGGAAGCCCCAGAAATGGTCCATCTTCTCCGATTCCAAGGCCGCCCTCCAGAGTTTGCTATCTGCATTACGCCATGGACCCCACGAACGACTTGTCGCGGACGCAAGAGAAAGTTACCTTCGGACAGTTGACAAAGGATATGACATCATATTTCAATGACTGCCAAGTCACTCTGGTATCCTTGGTAATGAGCAAGGAGACGCGGCCGCTCGATCTTCACGTACCAGTTCCTGATTGCGTGGATATCCCGATGTCAAGAACAGACGTAGCGGGGAAAGCTCCATGCTCTTGCTCGCGAGCTTAAGTTGCGCAATGGATTTCGCCAGACTCTACAAACCAGCGCCTGTGTTCCCTGGATCCTAATATGAAGCTCCGCCTTGCACATGGCTTATCACGACGGGAGGTAACTCTCATTTGTCACCTATGGCTTAGAGTAGCTTTTACCAACGCGTACTCCTACCTTATCGGAATGACCACAAGCCCAGATTGTGAAGTTTGCGGGTGCAAAGAGATGATAGCGCATGTACTGTGAGACTGTCGTCCTTTTAATGCACAAATTAAAGTCCTCAGCACCACGCTCAACAACACTGAGCCAGAATTCGTGGTCCCTGGTACCAGCAGACGTCGGCACGAACTTCTTTAAAAGCGCTAGTAAAAGCACCAGCGCTAGTTTTTAAAAGAAACATGACTCATTGGAAAACTATAGAATGTGCGAACTGATGCGTTCCTAGTTTTGTCTTACTCTTCCCTTTTTCTCTTATCTTTCCTGCCCTTACGCTATCCCCCTGTGCAGAGTAGCCAACCGGACACTTAACATGGTTAATCTCTCTACCATCCACCTCTTCTTTCCCGTCCTTGCGTGTTCTGGCGCGTTTTGTGTATGTTGTGTATATGTGACGTGCAATTGTGCACGTCATTTCATTCCACCTTATCTATACTGAAATAGCATGCTAGGCATGCCGCAAGGCAAGCCTCTCATTAATTCAATAAATGATCTCTCTCTCGCTTCAGAAGGCATGTGCTTTTTCTCTTATTTATTTTCATTATTTTTTGTTGGCACGACGCCCCAAAAGCATGCTGCATCGCCGGACGCGGAGAAAACTTTCTCGCCGTGTGGAGTGCCTTCCACTGTCGCTGTTTCGAACTTTCATTCTGCCTTCTATATTCGAGCGCGACGTCTGATCTTTCGCATTACCGGCGCGTGAAAAGAGAATGCTGCTCGTAAGGGCAGCCGCCCCCTTTGATCGTGTTCTCTAAAGACAGGCGGCGTCGCGTAGCATTCCTTTGCCACGCAAATTGGTCTGATGTCTGGTCCGCAGCAGTATCTGATGGCAGGCTAACATGATTACACAGAAGATCAATGAACCTACACATCAGATAGGCCGAACTATACCTTTACAATACTGTTCTTGTTTAAAGACTAGCGCGACATGCGTAGGCATGTGCGCAATGCTTGTGCTTATAGGCACTTTAGCGGGCTTACAAAATGGTTCCATGTTTTAAAACGGAGACTTGCAGTACCGAGTGGTACCCGCAAAAAGTGTCTCGTACACTTAAAGCAGGTTCCTGTGCTCCAAGTGTATGATAAACCCTTAGCGGCAGCACTCGTTAATCCTGAAACCACAGAACTGCCATAACGTGGAAAAAATGATCAAAGCTTGCAAGTTTAGTCCTTAGTGCTGCGATTACTTATTTCGCCTGAATGGTGCAACCTTAAGTTGCACTTATGCTGCAGGCTTCATTGCACTGCTCTCTTTTGTACATTCGCAGATAACGGTGCCGCTGAAAGGAGAAATCTCTGATCTGAGAATTCAATTTGAATTGTCTAAGTTGTTCAAACTGGTAAGTTTAGAAACTTTGCATTCGTTTGCACACTTTGGCCAGTATTCACTAAAATGTTCTTATGCTAGAACTGTTAATAAAATCGGACGGCAGCAAATTCTGACGTCGGACATATTAGTAATAGCGAATGCGCCCTATCAATGACAAAGGACACTACAGAATGAAAAGCTTAGTGAATTCAGTGCTTTTTTTTTTCGTCCCACTTTCTTTTTCTCATATTCCGCATTTGTGCTTACGCGTCTATCGGACAGGTGCCCACAAAGTAAGAGAAAGTTTTCGCCACAGCTGCGATTAAGCTAACCGCTCATTTCGCATCATTCATTCAGAAGTTTCATAACGCTACAATATAAGGAACATTCAATCTAAAATGTTTCTAGATATGCATCGCAAATAGCAAAAATGGTGATGCGCCTTTTGCCCTGTATGTATTGGTGTGGTCGAATTCATAATATCTTTTATAATTTTTATTATTATTTATAATATTTATTGCGAGATATGTCGAGAGAGTTGTAAGCGTAACATAGTCTCTGCCTAGTTTTTCAGAAAGCAAAATGCCGCGGAGGGCTTATACCAGGTAGAAGCAATTATTCCTCGAAATTTTGCGATGAACAATGAAGGTTCGCTCTCCTCTCTCCCTCATGACATGTTCATAGCAAAGCATCAAAGATTGAGAATATTTGCCACCTTACGCCGCTTCTCGGGATTCCACGTCAAGGACAAACTGCCCCCTAACTTCCCTTAGTCTATGCCTCAATACAAACGAGAGAAAATGCCGCAATGAATGTCTTTGTTTTGACATTGTCTAACTGTCTTAGTAAATGCAGTACGCATGTGCTAAGCCCGGTGACATGCGAAAGTGATAACATTTGCTACAGTAAAAATTCAAACCGGTGGGCGAAAAGTACAGTAATTAGTCCTTGCATATCGAACAAACATATGTTTACACTACGCATCAGAAGTCTGAAATCGAGATAATGAAAATGAGAGCCAGAAATTGAATTGCTTTGTTCGGCGAAGATTGAGTCTCCATGCCACACTTATTAATGCTATAGGAACAGAGCCTCCCAAGCCCGCAATAATGCTTTCGCAAAGTAGGGTCATGTTTAAATAGGCACCAATGCGGCACTGTTCTTCAATATTTCCTCTTCTCCGTACTAGTAATTTAGCAAACAAAACATGATAAATTATACAGTTCTCTGAGTTAAAAATGCAAATATTAAAAGAGAACTACATAAACCAACGACTTCTCCCAGCAACAAACTTTACTGAACGATATAGACGTGTTGTATATATACATTTCATTCCCATCGCCAATGCAATAAAATTAGTTTCATTGCTCTAGAAAATTTGAGTTCTTTTTTTTATTACTACATATTTAGGAGATGTTGGGGCCATTAGATGGCGCCTGCTACTTCTCTTATAGAACGAATGTATACTAAAAATGGGCCAACATATGTAAGAAAGTTAAACGAAGGTATCAAGAACGAATAAAATAAGACATAAAGTCACGTGACAACCCACGTGAAGCAGCTAACAGCCTAGGCCACATCAAACACTGAAGAATGTAAAATCAACTCGCATAGATACACTACATACTGAAACACAAAATCATGCCACAGAACTTGCACATCTGTTTTCATGGTATCAGGCCACCTACTTCTTACTGGAAAAACGATGTGATGTTCCTCGTCAGGCGCGCTATGTCCCTGTCTCCACGCTCTATTTCTGACGCCACCGCTTGCAATGCTTAGAAGAGAGCCACCGATCACACACACAAAAAATAAACAGTAGTTCTGTTCGTTATGTGTTTGAGTCTTGCTATGGAGGTCTAAAAAAAGGATACGTGCGCGTTTTAAGCATAGTAACATAGCAGGATACACAGTAATTCTGCGTATCGCGGCCCAGTATTGTCAGTATTACGGTGCTACGGATGCTCTTAGTGACTGACGACAGTGCTATATCCAAACGCTCAGAGCACTATTTTTAACTAATAATGTGGCGTTTTTTTATTTCATCAATTATCCCTACTTATCTCTCCCGTCTCGGCTTTGGTTTATCTCCAGTAAACTAATGGTTGCAGGGCCAAAGTTATTTCTTTCGCTGTTGCGCGGGACAAACTACTTCACCCCACCCTTTCCACTGTAAAAAAAAAAAAAAAAAACATCCAGAGTTTTCCAAGTCTGCAGTTTCCCCACCGCCATTTTCTCCGATACCAAGTCACTGCTAAGCTAAGGGATCTATAGTCACCGAAAATAAAGCAGCGACGGCCTTATAAGCTTGTCGATGTTAGTTCTCAGTGCGATTTGAGCCATGCTTTCTATTGTTTTTTTTTTTTTTTTTTACCGCACACGTCACTTTCCCTTACTCATTCCTAGTGTTGTTTTGGCAATATTTTCACTCCTTCGCACGAAGACTTTATCCTGATCTCGGGCCGGATTTGGAGCCCGAAATGGCGTCCAAGAAAAGCAATATAGTAATGGCAACCACGAGTTTCTTTTAACGTTCCCAACTCTAGTGGCTCTTAGGTTATTGCTTCACTCGGTGATTGAGCAACATCCGGGAGCAGTAAGGGTTGTGACGCTTTTATTGTTTTCTCTCTCTTTCTATTTTATCCCGCATTACAGCCGCTTCGCTCTTCCCAAAACTCTAATGAACCGAGTGAGAAGTGACCTCGCAATTTTTTTCTTGCTTTCTTTGCAAAAAGTCTGACCGGAAAGAAAGATAGACAAAATCAGACGAAGTCTCCGACGATGTCTCAAGTTAGTCCGCCTGTTTATTTGCTTGCCTGTAATCGCTTGTTCGGGCATTCGCGTTATTTCTCATTTTTGATTTTCTTGGTTGTCCTGTGAGCACCGATGACTCGTTGCAAAGCCGGTGTGGTCGACCGTGCTTAGCTTGCAGATGAAGCTAGTCTCTACTGTGCGTGGGTTGCTTTCCGCAAGAGTGTCCTTACTTTACCGCCTCACCACGCACTATTTGCTGCTTCAACTTCTTCCGCCTTGCCAACAAGGGTGCGTTAACGAGGAGACAAAGCCAGTAATACATGCTCTCGCAGCCACTTCTCCTAACGCAACTACTGCTCACATGTTTCGACAGCTGCCCTGTAACTTTCTTCTCATTACGACGACAAGCACGTCCAGAACATTCACGTTTTCTTTTTTTTTCCGTGTGTCTATGTGATTGTAGGCGAAGGAGACGGAGAGAGATAAGTCTAATAATATATGGCGAGGTTAGCCTGAAAGAAATAGAGTGCGTGCGAGCAGCGCGTTTCGTACTTGTAAATTTTATCACTGAAAAAAAAAATGGCATCAAGCATCGAAGCCGCTCCGCTTATCAGCATTCGGTCAGTCGAAGTCCCCTGCTACTTAGCTAAGGTGCGCTCTTTGCAGGCATGTCCGAACCCTTGAGAACATTTGTTAAGTGTCAGACAAGCTTGCAGCTGTGCAGTTGAATATATATTTGATAAAATGAGACTTTCTGGCGTAGTTGGATTAAAATGCTAAAAACGAGGTTTACTGCTTGTAAAGCCCATATGACAACTTTCCTTTCGTCATTTCTACACAAATGACTGATTTAAACGATCGGTGTAGAGGCGGATAACCCCTGATAAGCATTTCGTTGAGTAAAAAGTAGGGGTGTTCGATAAGCGAAATTTTCCAATCATCAAATACGAATAACCGAAATAAACAATCTTTGTTTATGGCATCAAATGCCAATTTTGAATTTCTTTATTTCAAAGCAACGTAAAATATAACGGTTGTTTGCAGTCCATTTGATAAAAAACAGAAAACCAATGCTTATTTACACCACCGATGTATATGTTTAACGCCATTCAGAACTAAACTGGAACAGCCGAACAGCACAGCACATCGTGTTCAAGATATGCATACATGAAGAGATTGTCAAGCCTTTTACTTTCTTTGTTTAAAACGTGAAAAAAATTCAATTGAATGACTGAAAATAATGCAGTTTGCTCAGCAAGTGGTACCTCTACGCAGCAATCGAACCTTCCCTGCCGCAGAATCAATCATCAGTCGGCACTTGCATCTCTGCCTGTAGACTCCTTTAAGTATTGTTATCTTTGATAATTGGAAAGACAAAAATATCCAACAACTTCGGATAGTGAATTCTTCAATGAATCACGAGTCTAATAGCTTTTTTTTTCTTACGCAAAATTTTTCGTGTTCGTACACTTCTCTAAATAAAAGAGGCCATCGCATAAAAGAAGCTACATTGCAGCATGCATGATGGACAGAGCCCTGCGTCGGTGTCGGTGCAGGAGTTAAGCATCGGCATCTGGCCGAAATAAGCATGTCGAACCACATCATCCCGAGCCACCCCGACCACACAGGCCCTTCCGGTGGCGCAAGGCGTTAGTGAACAAAAATTGAATTTCTCAAAGAAAAATAGTCATAAAAATCGTAAAGTACAACTTAACCACAACCTACAGACGTGATAGCGTCAGATTGTACAATTTGAATATACGATAAAGAAAGCCTGATAAGCAGACAGGGATCTTTGAATGCTATCGCGTTCCACTCTTAAAGGCGAAGCTTGAGCGTCCTCCAATTCCGATGGTGTTTGGCTGTAATTTAGTTCTAGGCAACATTGAGGGGAATTCGGACACGCGCGCGCTTCGGGTCAACAGCAAACAATTAATAGAATATAAAAAAAAAGGTCCTAGGGCCTTCACAATTTCATATAGGATGGCCTAAATTGCTGCTGTTAAAATGTCTTCCCAACAATGATTCGTGTTTAAAGTGAGGCCGACTTTAAGGGGATCAGTGTAAGCGTGCTCTTTGTAAGCTGGCTTTCCCACGTTGTGTATTGCAGTGAAGCCTACTCATAAAGAAAAATGTGATGCGAACGGAGCCCCATAACGCTATCGCGTTCCACTCTTAAAGGCGAAGCTTGAACGTCCTCCAATTTTTTCGCTCATTTCCTCTTGTGTGTGAACAATGTTCCTGCACTTATACTTCCGCAACCACGTACAGGCAAGGGGCATCTATTCTAGCAGTAATACAGCAATGTCGGCAGCAGCTGTATTGCTTTGTCATGTTTGTTCTTTTTTTTTTTTTTAGTCAGTGAAAAAAGGCGCTTCTGAGCCCTTGCTTTTCTGCTTCACGGTGAGCCAATACGTAGCTACTACTTTCACCACCTCAGCCGCTCTGACTTCAGGCTGCTCTTTATAGTATTGGGTTCAAGTGAATAAGACACCGACGGTTTTTTCTGAAAAACTAACACTGTTAAACATAACCAACTCACGGCGCATTCGTTTATATGACTTCAGTTCGGTGCTTGAATGCGTGGGTTTGAAAGGAGTGGAACGTAATTTTAGCATTTGTTGTCTGTTGAACAAGTACCACAGGTCTGTCAATTGCTAAACGCTTTCGCCAGTCACACAACGGAATGTGCGAAGAGCGTTCATAATTAGGTAAAGGATAAGTTTGAACTTCTTCGCGTTATCTTATAAAGAAAACGGACGATGAAGCCAAAGAGTGAATATGGTAAATGAGAAGATATGTATAACTAAACTATAGAATTATGAGGTAGAGGGAACTGAAAGTAGACGAAAAGACAACGTGACGCCGGTGAGAGCCAAACTCACATTTTCCGCATTATGCGTGCGGTGCATTAGCAATAAGCTACTGCCGCGAGGTCCGCTTCCTTGGATATTTGTATATCTTCACTAAATCTAGCCGTGGGAGTGTTAGCCAGCACTGCTCACGGCCATGGTGGCGGACGTGGAACGTGCGCTTAACCTCAGGCGAAATCGAGTGCCTCTCATCCCCGTATTCTTCTCGCTCTGCATTAAATGCGGCTTATCATTCGACGCCTTTAACGTTATTTACCGTTATGCCCCGCCCCGTATCATATCCGTCGCTCATTACACTGCCGTGTCTCTTGCAGTCTTTTGAGACGGTTCTTTTACAGCGAAGCTGTTATACTGTAGTTGGTCGGGGTTTTTCGTGTCCGGGCGCGCGACCTTCGCTCACATAAAGAAACAAAAAATTGTGGGCACCCGCCGCGGCCGCTCATTTACCTAAGGCGTTGCGGCGCTGAGCGTGAGGTCGCGGGATCGAATCGCAGCTGCGGCGCTCGTATTTCGATAGAGGCGAAAGGCAAAAACGCCCGTGTGCTTGCGTGGTAGTGCACGTTAAAGAACCCCAGGTGGTAAAACTTAATCCGGAGTCCTCCACTACGGCGTGCCTCATAATGAGAACTTGTTTTCGCACCTAAAACCAAGAAAGAAGAGGGAAGAAAAATGCGGGCCCATCCCAGAGAGTATAGAGAAGCGGGACGCGTACCTTGTGCTGCTTCCCCAAGAGGCATCATATTACGTCATCAGGTGAAATCATTACTCGACGAAGACGTCATCGTGTGACTTCACGTTTGAGGTGATAACGTACTCAGATGATGTCATCAGGCAATATCGTCACGTGACGATGCCTTTACCCCGTAACGCAATGTTTGACGAGATCTTGTCATCACGCGACCTTTGGTTTGATGACGTCATCACGCAACGTTTGAGGTGTTAACGTAATCACGTTTCGTCATTATGCCAAACATCACGTAATCCCTTGGTCACATGGGTTTTGGTGCCATCGAATGTTAACGCCGGATTTTTCGCTTCACGGGTCATATAATTATTTCGTACTTATAAAGTATACTTCCCTCAGCAGTTGCAGTGGAGATATTCCACAGCTTCGCTGTAGATCCACTTTCACAGGATGGAATGGAGGCGGATTTTTTTTTAATTTTTACTCTGCTACCGAAAGAGCACATCAATCATCGCCATCAATACATCTTACCACGAAGAAAAGCGTTTTTATGGAAGATCATCAAATTCCTTCGGCCGTAGTTGATCCAACACATTTTCTGAGACAACTATTTCTGAATAAAATCGATCATGGTGCTCCCCAGCCAGTTATTTATCTCGAGTGAGTCAACGCGCGCAAGTACGGGCCGCAGCGGAGTTGCCAGTGCACTTTATGTTTCAGCGAGTGTGCCGATCTCCCGTAAACTAGGTTCCATTGGAATTCGATGACTCAGCGACTGCCGCCAGCTTCGCACCGCACTTACGGTTCGGCGTCGCTATAACGGACGATGTTTCGCCCAGAGCTCGCTCGTCGAGCCATCGCTGCCGGGATTTCATTGCTCCATAATCAGTAGCAGCAGCTCAAGAAGTGCGATTGTCGGCGTAACGTAACTCGTCGCTATATAGGCCCGACAAATCCGGCTTGCTTTTGTGCAGCGACAAAACAGCCGGTATGGAGGTTTAGGAGCCGCTCTACTGGGTTCTCATCATCGCCAAGGATTTGATTCGGCGTGTATGCTTTCTTAGCGACTAGATTTTTTTTCCTGTTGGGAAGATTTCACTGGTAGATAGTTCTGCTTGTATTTTAAGCTTCCGTGGCTGCTCATAAAGAAGGGAATGAAAATGTACTCTCACTGCTGCTGTTTAGAGCGTTCGAGATCCTCAGTGCAAGCACGTAAAGCAGAAAATCCTGTGGTGTTGATAAATTAAAAACTATATGGCGTCACGGAGCGACAGGAAAAAGAGAAAACATGTTTATTAAAACTTGTCATAGGATGCGGTACCATTCTCTTGCTTCAAGCCTTCCAAATTAGATGGGTTGAAATATGATAATGAATCAAAAGCGAAAAAATGGGCGAGTCGCTAGGAAAGCATGACTAATTCGGAGCGCAAACTGCTGGGACACAAGCTAAGGCCAGAGGCATTGTTTTTCTCGTGCCTTAGCTTGTGTCCCAGTAGTTTGCGCTCCGAATTAGCTATAATGTTGGAATCGGAACGAGAAATCTAAGCTCTGAAAGTGAACCTCAGTCACAAACATAGTAAATGCACCAGGTATCTTATGACCCTCCCATGCTAAACTCTGTACCTGCTGCGCACATGCGAGTCCTGACTGGTGCACTTTGGATAGAAGCAAGATACAGAGTACCGACACTTTCTTTCTTTACGCAGGATGACTTTGGTGCTGGAGCAAGTCAGAGAATTAGTGTTGCTGTTGTTCTGTATATTATGCCAATGACTGTGAGAGAAAAAACTACGCAAGAATGATTTGATCAAGAGAGAGAGAGGTTTATTTGAGGAAAGGCAGAGAGGTCGGCCTGAGCGATAGTTTGCTCTGGCATGCAACTCTACACTGGGGAATGTGACAATTATTATCAATGTTGTCCTCACCGTACGTAAGGTGGAATGCGATAAAATCGTTACTATGCCATGAGAACAGGCAAAGTGGTTTCAGGCAACAATAATTCAAAAAGGCACACTCGAAAATAAGCACCTAAACAAAAGCATTGTATGCGCACCCACTCTTGTTGTACCTCAGCCTGAAGAGTCACCGGGATTGGGTGCTATCCTGCTAAGCGTCCGAGGCGAAAATGGTGCTGCCAAAGTAAATATGTAAATATGAATTTAACAAAAATGCAGTGTTTTGGCCGCCTGCGAGTTCAAGACTGCAGTGAGCTATTGCTTTCGGTGTTCCTATGCTTATGTTAGAATATTTGCTTCCTATGCTTATATAATAATGCTTTGAAAATAACTACGAGGGCCGGTTGAGCGATGGGTTCTTCTGCTGTTTCGCATACTTTGCCTTTTAAAGGATGGCTATGATAAAAGTATTGCTGAAGCGTTGTTCACTCCTTTATTTAGTACTCCGGCATTATGAACCTGTATACCACAACAGAAATTTGAGCGGGGCTGAATCTCGGTCATGACGCTTATTCTCCTTGCTTTAGAATTCTTTATAGGCCGACGTTTTGTACACGATCAAGCAGCAACCTGATGCAGCCACGAACTAAGTTCCACGCCAGATTCCACTACATAAATAATATTATGGGCTCATGAAAAAAAAAACTGAAGCGGGCGTCTAGGGTAAAACGATAAATTGCAAACGGAAAAGTAGCTACCGAAAGTCTTATGAAACCCTATAAAACAGCTGGTATCACAAAAGAGAAACCAATAAACCACAACGGCGAAAACAGCGTGCGAATACAGCGCGGGTTTCTTGCCCATCAAATTCTTGTAGTTCCACACTCATTTGTTGTTGCCACTCAACAGCGTGTGACCCCGCACGTGACCCTGTTTCAACCATTCATCACTGTGAAAGTTGCTGTAGGGGAAGAATAATTACAGAGCGGTGGGATTGACGGAGCCGATAGCAGTAAGCCAGGAAACGAGATAAAAGACTGAGGACGCAGGACTGTCAATGCGGAAGTACAGTTAAAAAGTAATTTATGCGGCACTGAAACAGCTAAAACGGGCCCGCGTCCAGCGATACTTCTACACGTCCTTCTGATTAAAAGTGACTCAACCCAAACTATCTTGAGCGAATCGCGCTGGAGTATTATTTAACAAAAATTACAAAATAAGTATGACCGTAGAAAAGCGCGAGAGAGCAGATGGAGAGTGGTCGCTTCTGGCGCCTCGACAGGAACGGTTGTCGTATGCAAATAAGTTCTTCTGAATGGCGGATTTGCCGGATATAGCACATGGAGAAACGCGTTGGGGGACGCCCAGCCCTTATAGTCGAATATTCCCCCTAGAAACACTCATCGCATACCGCCTATCTTATCGGACCGCTCCTACACGGGATTGGGGATGCTGCCGAGCCAAGACAAATTTTACGAGGCGTATGGTCGTACCTACTCCATCATTTGCATGGTCAGCGAAGGTATACTCTTCCATCATTTCGCTGAAGGCGCCACTAGAGCTTCTTTTTAGCCTCACGTATCTTTTGTTTCTGATTGCTCATATCTACGGAAGAAAAAAAAAGACGATCAACTTCGCAAGTGTAGGCCAATCTGAGTAACCGATGCACCAGAGACACAGAAGCTGTATAAACGAGTTCTCACACCCTTTGTCGGGAGCACTAGGCGTTTGTTTGCTCGCTATTATTAGTGATAATTTATCACCGACGCCCTGATCGTACGACCGCTTCGGGGTTCCCACGCAAGCTGCGTTGCTGGACCACGTCATCAGCCATTCACGGCCACAGCTGTACAAACTTCTGGCTGACCTCCAACGAGGAGCACGTAACGCGCAATGTGAGAAACAAAAATCACAGATTACTGGGGAAAAAAAGTAGCAGTTTCGCCCGAAAGGCGAAGCATCACTTGCGATAGCAAATTTACTAGTAGAGAGCTGTACAGAGTAAGGGTAGTAGTTTTATCGGCGGCATAAATTTGGACACATTCGCTTACTGACTGAATTAACAAGCATGGTGTCAGCGCGCACAAGCAGACATGAATGGATTACACTCGATGACCGCTGACAACCACTGTCAAAACGCTGGCGTGAGCAAGCGCGTTGCAGCAGCCACCGAAGATTCGTGCGGTCTATCGATTCAACGGGAACTGAGTGGCGAAAGCACAGTGCATAAAAAGGTAAGAGCCGCGTGGAAATCTCTTTCAAGATACGGTGCGCGCGACAGCCCTCAGTCGCGCAACGTACAAGCACACAAGATGGATGATAAAGCTAATTAAGTGGATGACCAAGTGAATTAGGAGGGGTGACTAATCGAATTAAGTGGATGAGTAAGCGAATTAAGAGGGATGACTAAACGAAGTAGACTAAGCGAATTAAAGGGGATGTGTACGTCATGTGTCCGGCACTTGGGCTTTCTCCTTCAAGTCGTCTTAGGGATAACAAAGCGACCCTGTGAAGTTAGGCCTATCTTCGATAGGTTCCTGCTAGTGGAATGCTAGTTCCTCTATGCAACAACCATGCCGAAGTCATGCAACAACCATACTGAAAGCCAGCGGCAAGAACTTAAGGAATGTCTTAAGGTAGTAGAACTTGGAAAAAGTAGTAGAAATGAGTTGAAAAAATACTAAAACCTAGAAGAGCTAAGTGAAATCACTTTATTGAAGAGCAAGCATGTACTACGTGGCGAGGCTTTAAAATTTCGGGTCCGTATTCGTAAAAATATCTTACGCTAAAATAGTTCTAAAAACAAATTCGAACCAGTCCTCATGCCGGACATATTAAAGTCAAGGCAACAAACCAACACCGACAAACACTAAACAAGCGTAAAAAAATTCGTATCTGCTAACACGTTCATGGTTGGTGCTACTAATGCATCCTGTTGTTGGTACTTGATAATAGCCAATGACAATGACGGCCAAAGAAGGGCTGTACCAAACGCACGAGCTCAATACTGTACTAGAGAAAGAAAAACGGAGAGAGAAGCCTTTTATTATTGTACTAATGTTACACACGGTACGGGAACAATCTCACTCTAATAAACACTGAAACAAATACAGCCGAATATGTACATATCTGCTGCCCATTTTCATATGCTATCCTGCAATTTAACACATTCAATTAGTTAACTCAATCAACAAGAAGGTAAAACGCGATACTTCAATACACACAAAATAACCCCCGAAGCGAGGGTAATAGGATAGAGCTTTATCGTGGTTCCAAGTCGGAGCTGTATATGGGCTGTGAAGCAACCAAGTTGAAAAAGAATGTTTGAAACCATGTACAAGGCAATTGATAGTTGGGACATACAACCTGGGGTCATCTAAAAGAAAGTGAAAGAAGCGGAGACAGTAAATTGTGTGAAAAAATGGAAAGAAAAACGTCCGTGGAGATTTACCAATACGGCAAACAAGAAATCAGGAGGGAAAATCCGCACAACACAAAGATGGAGCCTTGCTTCTTTAAGCCTGAGCTGGCTGCCTGTGGTCAAAAACCTGCCCCAGCAAATATTCGAAAAAAGATGAGGCACGTGTTTGTTTCAGCCAAAGTCGAGAGACTACTCAGCAAATTGTGATGGAATACAAAAATAATCATACAACAAGGATCGTAGAGAACACCCTGTCTTTAAGAAGCGTTGATTTCAAAGCTGGCGGAATCGGTAATTGGACAGCGGTGGCGATATGTATTGGGGGAAAAAGACCATGGAAAAGATCGGTGGAGCCGCAGTCCTTACTGACATATGTAACTCTACAAGATATGTATAGACCGGTGTTTTAATGAAGAATCCAATCTAGGATTTTGCCGGTCTCCTTTATCCTAGATTGCAATCCTAGATCCTAGATTCCTAGATTGGAACAGGCGGACCTTCAGAAGGACCGCCTGTTGGACTAGTTGGTCTAACATAGTTACTTTCAGCGCTCGTCCGCGTCTGTCGTGTCTTCTTCATGTGTATGTGTACTTATTTGCGCTATATTTGAAAGTAACTATGGAATAGATGTCTTACGCAGGCGAGGTGACTACTTATCACCACCACGTTTCAAAGAATATGCGAATAGAAATGATTAAATCATCAATCATAATCTCGCCTACTCTTATGGAGACCGCATTACTTTAATCAGATGCCATCATCGACAACACCCCTGTCAAACATCTCAAAATGCGCTAGATATTTACTGAAGAGACGCTAAAGGCCCGCGGCATGAATACAATCCGCCAGATTTTGCAAGCCTTGGTATATTGTCGTATGCTTGTGCGCTACTAGTGCAATGACATTGAATCCATACATCGCAACTATGGTTGGTGTTTCGTACGGCTTGTTGCTTCAAAGAAAATCCAAAAATCTGAAATACGCAAAAAAAAAAATCGCAAGCACGTTTTTAACGGGGACGCCCAGCCAGTTACATGACTTATGGCGTTCAGAGATGCAAGTTTTCGCGGATGCCAGTTTTGATTGTTCGTGCTCTTTTTAATTTATTTTCGCGTCCTAATCACGTATTAAGGGCTTGATTACGAGAATCCTTAGTCCTTGAAAATCTTTAAATAGAAGTTCTAGTGAGAAACCCCGAACAATTTTGCCCACTTTAACAAATTTGAATGCAACCTAGATTAAACACAGATTAGAGACGGCCGCTGTTTTCTTTGTGGATTTACTAACTGCGCTTCGCTGCGTAAGATTGAGCTGTGTTGAAGCAGCGTAATTTAAATGGAAAGTTTCAGGGATTCTTTGTGTCTTTCTTTATTTAGTGTTTTGCACATAATTTACATCATTCCCGAGTTAAGGGACTTTCCATGTGCCCGACTTTAGCCGCGCTCACGCTATGACGTGTTTTCCAAGCCTGTGCATCGTGGTATACCCAATGGTTTGATGTCCTGTAGTTTTAATGGCGGACTGCAGAAAAAAAAATGGTTGGGTTTTCTTCTGGAAGTCCAGCTGCCTCGTGTTGATTATAAAGTATTTGATAGATTATTTCCGGTATCAAGAGATCGGCTTCGCAAAGTTTTTCGCTCCAGTCACTGAAGACAGTAATGTAAAATAAACAGAAAGTATTCCCTTCGTTCAAGTACGAGCCGTTCGCCATTTATTTCGATTCATGTTTCAACTATATGAGCTCCTGAAGAAGCTTCCTGGCTCTGAGAGGCCACCACTACACGCGCGCAATATTTCCGAGAAAATGTAAAGCACAAAATTTCATGCTACTAATGTTTTTTTTTTTTTTTTTTGCTCTGGTTGCTTGCTTTTGCACCCTAATTTTCTCTTATTTTTCTTTTTTTTTTGCAGAGAGTTTGCATGTTACATAGCGTCTGCTACGTTACTTTGCTTGCATACAGGCACTGCCCAGAGAATGCCTCATTGTAAAGCGCATCTTCAGATAGCTTGTTGCTGAGATAGTTGGTTCATGCTTTCAGGATTAAACAGCCACACAACATGCAAATATGCAAAAGAAAGGCAGAAACAAGACGGGTGCTGTCCTGTGTCTGTTTCTTATTCGTCCTGGTACATAATGTGTGCCTTTATAGCTATCGTAGAAAATGTACGTACACATAAAATAAACATGGGCTTTAGCTAGATTTTACTGCCACTACGTCCGTGCGCGTAGTTAGCCTTTCATCTTTTTTTGAACCGAAATTTTTGTTACACTGGTTTTGCTATTCCTGGCGTGCGGAATGATTACTTTTGCTTTCTTAAGATTTTCCGTATTTATGGACAAATTTCTTAAGTGATCAGTTTTTGTTCCTTGCAGATGGAAAAAAAAGGGGACATGGTTCTTTCTTGGGAGGTGCAGCGACCAGCATCAAGCTTTCAAGAGATGCACGTTCTCCACATTCACAAATAAAGACCGCTGGTACATGTTGGTTTGGTTCATATTCTTATCCAAAGATCGCTTACTTTATAGACAGTCCCGGAAAGACGTTGAAGATATGTCCTTTAAAGAAAAGGCGGCCTTGCGGCAAATACGTGCAAACGACGGCAGAAAGGCGTTCAAAGGCAAACAGGAACATATTGTCTGCAAAGACAGTTCGAACGCTTTCGGCACTTCCCACCCATATGCGACTGCTACAGTTGTACTCTCGCTTCTTGCACAATACCGTTATTCTTAAATCAATAGCTGAGCAGCCGCGCCGTTAACAAGATAATCAAGTGCAATTTCATTAATCAGACGATGTCTCCAATTAGTCTTTTTCACGTCTTAATCTGCACAGGGATTCAATATATTTGCTAGCCTTAGCTTAATTTCTAGCTAACAAATCAGTTGGAAACTTCTTATTTACAAGCCACAGCTACTTCACTAATAATTTACTAGATACATGTACAGAACGCACGAACGAATTACCGGCGATACATGTTGACGTTCAATGGCGACGACAGGAGAAAACGCAAAGTCTGAAATTACATTGCTCTTTTTGTTTTTTGCCTGCGTGTGAAAATGTGCGCCACTTTCAAAAGTCCGAGAACAATTGCAAAAGCATCGCAGTAGACGACCCATCTCCCTAAAACATGAAAATATGTTAGTGTAGAAGGACTCATTCGCTGGTATTCATTGCATTGCTGTCATCTATTGCAAGCGGGTACAGCGAATAGCCACAACATCGTACCTGTTAGCGCGAGACTATGTACTAGTTGCGGTTGGAAACATTGTTCAAAGGTTCAGAAGAACTCATTCCAGGGCCTAGTTCCTAACTGCTGCATGAAATGATTGTCGCTGAAAGCACGCACACAAAAATACAGATGAAGCAAACAATTACGATGACACGGGCGACTTTTCATAGTGCGAAGCACTGCTTTTTGCTTGCCTGTTTTTCTCATTGCTTTATTTCTACAGTGCGTTAAAGTTGAGAACCTGTTTTCAATTAAACAAAAATTCACCAGCGATTACAATACTCCCTAATCTGAAATTGGAGCGCAGTTGTATACGTGTTTTCTCTTCGCGATATATTGGATGGCCCTGACAATCTGTGTCATGGGGCACGTTGCAAACGGGGTGAGGTGTGACGCGACTGCCTCGCTAGTCAGGAGATCGCGAGAGGCAGCGCGTGGATGAGGCGAGGGCACGGAGTAAGATAAACAAGAGCGCCGACTCCACCGCCGCGCAACGCATTCGCTCGGGACACACCGTGCAACGCAAATTATACACCGCGTAGTGCCATCTCTCGAGGCGCGTGGAAAACACTCAACAGCTTGCTTCCATGTGCGCGTGCGCTGAGTGGCGGAGACCGGCGGCGACGGCGGCGCAGAACGGGCAGCGCGGCACCCGCAGAGCGTGTCGTCTGCTACAAACGTGGACCCTCGGCCGTCTCAATTTGACAGCAATCAAACACAAAAAATATATGCGCACAAATAATAAAAGCGCAAATAAACACGCGGTAGCGCTTTTATGCACGCATACGAAACATTTTTAGATGTCTTTAGAGGAAACAGACGATAAATGGTGCTGTACAAAAAGACACAACAGAAGTACTTGTTTTTCACTCCTCTACGTCTGCGCGGAAGCGAAGGTGCGAAATGTTTGTCTTACTCGCTTTGTTTACCATGTCTGCAGTATGTTTATTCATGCCTGACGGAACAAGGTACCTTGATACTTGTGCGTGAAGAGACTGAGCAACAGGACAGTGTTTTGTTCCCGGCTGTAAATCTGGTTATGGCAAAGGACGCGAGAAGTTTTCGCTCTTCGCTTCGCCATCTGATCTTCAACTACTGCACCTGTGGCGTCAAAAAAATTCCTGTAAGTAAGCGAGCGCTTAAAGCAATGGACAAAATATGTGCGCGACACTTCGCGAAGCATCTTATTTTTGATAGTTACTTCAGCAAAGACAAAGGCGACGTCCTACTAGATGTAAAGAAAGTGCCTCGACTTCGAAGCGGAGCAGTTCCTTCAATTTGTTTATGGAAGCCTGGCGTAGCTCAATGATGCTGAATGCCAGGAGGAACCAGAGGACGCCAATGCGGAAGGACGGGAGGAGCTCAATTTAAATTTGCCTACAACTACACACAGTGCAGGTGCCTTTCCTTGTCCAGAGACATGCCGTAATGTCGAGAGAGAGAAAGGGAAAGAAAGACAAGGAGGTTAGCCAGTGTAAATACCGGCTGGCTACCCTGTTAATTCTCAGCCTTGCCTTCGAGATGATTCCCCCAGTTATGCAGACACATAATCAGAGCTTCTCTTGTGAAATAATAAGCAGGAAACACTGGCAGGAATTCCCAATTATGTTTAATGACAATGTGCTCGCAAGAGAACCGGGCGACACGAAAAGCACCGCGAGAAACAAAGAAGCAAGCGAAGCATCTCAGCACTTGATGCGTGCTCAGATAAAAAGAGTGATAAACGTCAGCTTTGCATTAAAGGCTTCGTTTCACTGTCGTCTATCATTGCCTGAGACCACCCGAACTGCCATTATATCGCCTTACCATTTGCTATAGTTTTTCTTTCCGTCTTCGTTTATTTTCTGTTCCTGTGCCTTGTAAAGTTCCATGTAGGCCACCTGACAAATGCCCTGCATTTGGCCTGTATAAAATCAATTAAACAAAGTGATACATGACTTGTTTCTCCTGCTAACGTCACTCCGTGAACCGCAAGAGCTATGCGCGCTACAGGCGTCAGGGCGTGCGCGGAGCAGCTGACAAGCAGGTGCCGTGAGTGAGTCCCCGCGCCTTTGCTCCTTCGGTTTGTCGGGCCCGCCTCTCCGCTGCAGAGTTTTTCATCATTCGTAGCGCCGTCTGGCGAACACGCCGTGAAGCAGGAGCCGGCGTTTCAGAATGTGTCCCTTCCAGACGTGCAGAGTCGGCGCTCCTATCTTATCTTACTCCGTGGGCGTGGGCGATTCACAGACGCCACGGCGGACAGACCTCCACTTATGCAGCGCTTTGTTTCCATGTATGGTATCGGTGGCGTTTCGCTAAACGGACGACGCGCGCTACTCTGGCGCTATCTCGTAGCCAACATCGCCGCATAGCAGGTCTTGTGCGGCACTAGGCTTTTCTTCTTACCCTTTCGCCATACCCTCCTCCTCCGCTTGCCGCCTCATGGTTCCGGTCACCCTTCTCCTCCACTTTCCTAGTCACACTCTATTCGCTATTGCCGTCTTTCATCCATGCTCCACGTTCGCTCTTTCATCCTTCGCTGTGCTTGTTCGCTCCGTTACCAGGACGCCTATATATATAGGAACGACGGCGACGCAGACGCTCGCCGCAGGAACGGGCACTTAAGAGCTGCGCTCGAAAAATTTAGAGACGTTGTCACCATAATAGCTTTCGTCAGAGCCATTTTCCCCTTCATTCATTTCTACTGAGAAAACTTTGCATTGTCCCCCACAACTTTTCGCCATATATTACGAAAAAGCCTTCAATTTGTAGCCCCAAGCACCACTTGATAACCATTTGGCTCTCCGTCAAGCTTTTTCTCTCCAGCTTTTAGCTGATGATTCCAGCCAGCAGATCATCTGGCAATTAAAAGTAACTGAATTGAATTGAAGGAAACTGTGACCGAATTCCAATATAAGCTTCTTGGTCTAAATGCAATAGTCTTCGAATTCATGTCTCGCTTCTTTAAGTCTCATGTTTCGTCCTCCAGGTCATTTTATTGAGATAGCAATTATATGGACACACCAAAGCGGATTTCTGCCCTTGGTGTCGCCAACGCCGTCGCCGTGAGGTTCCGTATGACGTCAACGGCAATGACATCATCGCCACGCGCCGTATGCTGTATGTGCGAGTGAAAGCGTGCGAGGGACGGGCACTTTCACGTGGAACGAACGCACGGCGGAGAGCAAACGAGCGTTCTGCGCCGTAGTAGTAGTAAGTGGTTCGTGGGGAAAGGGAAAGGTTGACGCTATCTTCTGCAGCCCTTGAGGGAGCACGGCTCCGTGCGCCCTGAAGGGCTGCAGAATTAAGCGTCTCTTTCCTCCTTTACAATCACCATATATATAGAGCAAACGTTCCCATCGCGCGAAAGGCCCTGGGGGGACGGGAGGGGAGGCGACGTCTAGTTGCGCCACCAAATGCCTATTTATATAAAAAAAAAACGTTGCGAGGCGTGAAGGTGGTAAAGACTTACGACGCTGCTCGATGAATGTCCCATACTGATCTCGTCGAAAACCTCCGAGATGCCGCCAGAGGCACCGGCAACAGTCACCAACGCCGCGCGTGTTCAGTGCGAACGCGGGCAAAACGCCGACGGCGTCGGCGTTTTGCATTGCGTCGGAGTTCTGTGCGTTGCTCGCGCTGCTACGTGTCGAAGTTTATACAGCTGATAAAACTAGCAGTAACTAGCATTAGTCACTAGCATTACCTGCCAACAGAACGGGACGGTCCGATAATAGGAGGCAACGCATGACGAGACCCAACTTAGTCCATAAGACAGAAGGCAAACGCTTGCCTTCAGCGAAGGGTAAACGCGCAATTTCAAATATTATTTTGCTTTACTTGCATTGCCACGGCTTCGAGATAATTATGACGGAAAACACGTCGATTATAATTCGCATCGTGACTACCCAGTGCACCTCGTACTTTGTGATTCTGAAGACAGTTTGCGCGCCCAAAATGTATCGCTGTATCGGAGCTGATTCATGTGCCAGTGTATGCGAGTTTATCCTGCACTGCACAAGAAAAAAAAATCATAGGTTGATATTGTTTGGACTACTTCAGGTCGCTGTAAAATTCCGCTCCTTATCTCGTTCATTTCCTCACAGCCGGAAAGCTGACTATAATTATTGTGCGAGCTGTTCCCTTGACACTCCCCTCAGCCCTCTACCGCAAAATTCATAACTCCAATCGACACTAAGCCAGAGCACAGGCATAGAGATCAGACAGCGTACAAGAAGCTACTATCTAACCGCTGCCAGCCCGACAATAGGAGAAACTATATGTCACTTTATACCGTAAGATTGGGTTGCGGCTCAAGGGAAACAGAAAGTCTGAGGTATTTCATCGGAAACAAATCACACTGACACACGCAAAAGCGACGATGCGTCCTCTATGAATGCCGCCTGGTGCAATGTATAAAAAGGGCAACCGACGGAATAGCGGGTAACCTGCTTGTTTACGAGAGGAAATCTACGTTAACTCGCATACACAGGGTAAAATAAATGTGGAGACGGTCGGGAAATCCCGACTTGCTGTCTGCCGCAGGGACCTCGAGATAGCTCAAAGATCGATGCGACCTGAGACGTTTTTGTCTGACGGGGAAGCACGTTTTCATGCTGGCGTTCCTAGGCTTTGCTGCTCAGGTACAAAATGGGGAACTCTGTTTATAAGCCTGCACAAACAGTCACGAATAGACAAAGACTCATTCCTCCTGGCTCCGTTTTATGGGGAGCTCGACCATATCGGTTGCGTTGCGTCTTGTCATGCTTACATTGTTGGAAAGAGCGGAAGTAAACTAGGGAAGAAATACGCTCCTTCTACGTCTAGTGCATGAGAGACGTAGTGGTGGAAAAAAAAACAAGGGATGAGACTCAACTACTTTCTAAGCACTTCTTTTACTCAGTGATGCATTGCTCTAGTTCTTGGATGAGGATACCATTGCTACTATTGCTTTTCATCTTGTATTTCTTTTTTGTTTCATTTGGTTGGCTACATTCTTCATGATGTGCTTTGTCTATAGAAAACAAGCTTTTCCGCCGATTGCTAGGAGTGCTGGTTCGAGATGCTATTGTGTCCAGGGGCGCTATAACGTAAAATGATTCCAAACCGTTTTGAATCCAAACTTCTGGCGTCAAATTTACGTAACCACCGACGCAAGCATGAGGTGGTGACCCGCTGTGTTGTCTGAACAACCCAATCAAACACTCTCCTCGTTCATAGGAGGTCACTTTTGTTCGCTTTCAAGACCAGTAACATTGTCTACCCTCAGCGGTTTTTCTTATCTAATTGACTGACAAGAGGCGAGAAGGACGCTTTAGTGGAGAGGGTTTCGATGGGGCCGAGCCAGCACAGTGAAAATAGATAACCGCATGAAGAGGGTGGTGCTGGCTTCTCCGATTGGTCCCCTTCGCCTTACTTAGCTTGCGGTGGATGATCGAAAATCACGACGGCGTGCAACGGAAGGATGAGAATGCCGCTAAAACGGATCCTCAGCAAGGAAGAGTTGGCAGAGCGATGTCGTATGCATGCCGAAAGGGCTTGATAACGTTTTACTGCCACGCAAAAAGGTTTATTATGCGCAAATAAACATATGCTCACTGGCAGGTGCGAGTAGCGAGGGCCTGAGCGATCGGCGGGCAGCCATCTTCTATTCCTTTCGGAACGGGGCAGTCTGTGGCTATTCAGAAAAATTTTCAGTTTTTTTTGGCATAGTAATGAATTTTTTTCGCGTACACGTCACTTTGACGTGGTGAGTTTTTGCGGTTTTGTGAGGTCGCGTGACAGACAGGCGAAGTGGGCGTAGCCAGAAAACATTGGACCAATAGCAGAGGGCTAAAGGTGAAAAGGCGTCGAATCAGGAATTAATATGTTTCTTTTGTGCGGTTGGTTAATCACGCATAATCAGTGTGTACACGTTATATCAGACGGGGAGCTATCGCGGTTTTCGTGACGTCGCGTGACAGACAGGCGAAGTTGGGAGTTGCCCGAAAATGTTTTGACCAATCGTGGAGGCTGATTGCAGAAATTGGAATCCAAATAGTTTGGAATCATATTACGTTACAGCGCCTCAGGTCCCAAAATAGGCAACTTCTAGGCCCTGTTTGGCAGAAACTTTGTACTTTTAGTGGGTCGAAGCAAGAAGCAATATTTATATATGAGTGTTAGCAGGTCCCAGCTGTACAGGTTTTCGTGACACGAAATCAACTTTTATATTTCTTCAGCCGTTCCTGACGACAAACTCTGAGTTTCTATTCCAACTTGGTACAGCCTCTTCTTTCGGCAGCGTTGAAGGCTGTGATTTTCGCTGCCTTTTGGTGCGATTTGTTATCGCACCAGATCACACTGAAGGAGTTCTTTTAATTATGCGAAAAAAGTGAATATTAAACTACTTATTTGTGCAATAAAACGTAATACCCGTTTCATTTGATATTGCTCGAGATAATTGTTTTTTTAGGCACAGCCGTTTAGTTTAGTCTGATCTGTGTGACATAAAAACACTGCCTTTTTTTTTCCTATGCCGAAGTTTAGCTTGCGCGGTATTGAGCACAATGTAGAATAGGCATCACTGTCGATTTCACTGTATTGCCCCAAATAAAGACCAGTCCTTAAACACTCAAACCGGCACGACATTCCCGGAGAGCGCAGCTGCTATGAACCCTTAAAGCACAAGGGGTCCAGAGAGCCGGTTGAATAGACGGTGGCTGCTGTAATTAGTTGTGCGCCATCATTCATGGGAATTCGGTAGGTTTCCAGACTGCATACGATGACCCACGCGCTGCACTACATCTGTCAGATAACAATCACTAGAACGCTTTTGGAAAAAGCCTCCGCTCTCCTGTACGCACGCCATGCTCGCGCAGTAGCGTATGTAGCATTAGGTGCTAGGCGTTGCCTTCACTGTTTGTGGTTTCCTGTGCCAGCACCGTTTAGCTCTTCCTCTAGTCCTCAGGGACGGCAGTACAGCTGTAGTTACATCGGCGCACAGAAATTTCTACGGACTTAATTCACAAACCGTTTCTTTCGTAAAAGCTATATCGCTCGCACGCTGCCTTAGGAAATACCACGTTCCCTGTACCGATCAGTTATCACTGATTATTGCGAAGCGATGTAGAGTATACCAACTGCTTTGTTAATAAAAAAAATCCAGAGTGAGTAAAAAAAAAATAAGTGAAATAATAGAGTGAGCTCTAGGTGCTCTGGGGCTGAAGTATCAGCAGCTTCAGTTTTCAGCAGCCGAATGGGGTGGTACACCAGTACTAATGGTGACACCAGACAGCAGCACATTCAGCAGTCTTTAATTTCCCCTTACCCATCCCCGAGTGCAGTGTAGCAAACCAGAATCTTGTCCGGTTAACCTCCTTGCCTTTCCCCATCCCATTTGTCCCTCTCTCCATCGGGCTTCTGTGCTCGAGGTCCCGCGTTAGAATCCTGCCATCGGACAATTTTAATTATGTTTATTCATACATTTATAACACAATACTTTATTAAAAACCATCACTTTGCAAAGTCACAAAGCCATTTAAACCGACAAGGACGAAATTTAGGCAAATATATGTACTACCCATCATTCTAATGCTGGCGGAACTGCCCTCGTTGCAGCTACCGAAGACAATAGCGCCACAGTTTCCTCTAGTAATTGTATGAAACTCGATGCTTCTAAGGTCTTTCGCGCTGCTGCAGTTCGGGCGTAAGCGCTCTGCTGTAGAAACAAGCGAGGTGCCATCCCATCCTCTTGTCCGCGGTGTTGTCGGTGACCGTTACCGCAACGCCTCAGCCCCACAATTTAAATTTACCGACATAGATATAGCAGCGCAAAGGTGACAATACGTGAAAGTACAAGTAGGTGAGCGAAAAAGAAGCCGCAAAAAGAAAAGTATTGAAGGCATAAGTAAAGTATGGTATAAAGCGGGGGGGGGGGGGGGGGGGCGGAGGTTGACCCTAGTTGGACTATTTGTCTCATGCACTCATCAGAGATGCTAGCGTTAGAGCCCTATCAACTCTGGTGGTACATTTGCGACATTGTTTTGCTCAAGCGCTAAGCTCCTGATCAGCTCCCTAATCCAGGTACCAGCCGACGTACATGGGCGAAATGTCATTCCGGTGGATTGAACCATGCAGCTCGTTATCTTGATCTCGCTTTCTTTTCGAGCGTTGTGATCCCCTTACCCTCAGGCTCACCGTCGAAGAGCACGCTTCGCATGGTTCAATGACGCACCCGCCCATGTTCCACCTTTTATATTTCACCAATCTCTTCACATAGCTCGCCCACAGCTCGCTCAGACTGCGGAAGATGTAAGGATGTGAATACGAAACACGACCGATTCAAAAATCAACAACACACGAGTAAAATATGGAACAGGAAAGTGAGCTTCGTAGGCTGGACTGATGAGGCAATCGCTCTTAAAGAGCTCATTTAGCTGGGATCGAGCACCGGTGATAGCCTGTGGTACGCTCGAAACCCTGACCATCAGTTGCAAAAAGGAGGGTGTTTTTATTATAAAGATGATTTGTCCTTGATTAAAAAAAACACTATAAGGGATCTATAAAATTTTATTCATATTCTGTACGGGTATGGCGTATGTACACTGCACGTTCGGCCTGATTACTTTTCTTTCTGGAATTACATGCCTGACAAAAACTCATCACAAAGAATCAGAACGTGGAACATTTTGTACTGTTGCAATCAAGATATGTTAATTGTAGGAAATGTTTTCAGTTGTCACGTCGACCTTCATTAACGTGTGTATGAAACATTTGCCAATGCGCGTGCGACAGCACCTCACGAAGCGTATATGCTCGTCCTGTCGACGCGAAATAGAAAAGCTCAGGGTGCGTAAATTGTTTGTTGACTGTGGTCATTTGCCTTGATGACATTGTTCACTATTGGCACCTTACCCCCTACTGCCCGACTTTGCCGCCACCTTCAATGTCAGAAATTCTTTCCCGCTTCTCTACGATCTAGAAAGTCGTCGCCAGCGAAAAATATGTGAAAGCTAGAAGAGAAGCATGCACTGAGAAGAAAGTTCTCGAGCAGCGGTGAAAGCGAAGAAGGGAAGCCAAGGGACCCGAGTTTGTTAATGACAACTATATGAAGCCAACAGTTAATGAAGAAAATTATGTAGTGGTATTTTTTTTTATGTAGTGGTAATCAAGAACAACACAGCGTTCCCATTCCTCTTTCCAGGACAGACGCTGGAAGGCAGCTTCGTCACCTGGCACGCAAGCTCTCTCTATCAGAGTGGAACACCCCAAACATAAGGCGCACGAGGCTACACGAATTGAACCCTTCGCTCCAACTCCGACCTCCACCCGGGATTCACCGACGTGAGGCATCGCTTTTATACCGGCTGTGGTTGGGAGTGGCTTTCACGAAGGCGTACTGTGCTTTGATTGGAATGACCGAAAGTGCCACGTGCGACGACTGCGGCAGCGAAGAGAAGATAGAACATGTATTGTGTCACTGCGTTCGATTTCAGTCGGAAAGACAAACTTTATCGAACGCATTGCGACGACTTGACGATCGACCGTTGTCTGTGCAGGTGCTCCTTGAACACCGTCCCCATCGCTCGTCAGCCCACAAAGCTGTGAAGGCACTGTTGTCTTACTTGAGGACGACTGGCCTATGTGAACGCCTTTGAATTGCTCAGGCCCTCCGCGTGCGTGCGCGAACTCACCGTGTCCTTCCTCCCCCTCCTCCTCTCTCTATCTCATCTTTCTATTCCCTCTTTCCCGTCCCCCAGAGTAGGGTAGCCAACCAGACGCATTTCTGGTTAACATCCCTGCCTTCTCTTTCTCTCCTCCTCCTCCTCCTATGTAGTGGTAGAAAATAGTGTAGGAATGATAAGCGAAAGGGGAATGAAAGTGGGCGAAAAAACAACTTTCCGCCGGTGGGGACTGAACCCACAACCTCCGCATTACGTTGTTAGTTGTTCTACGGCGGCGGCTGTTCCCACATCTACATTATTGGGAATTTATGTATGTGTACATACAGGATTCATTCCTTGGTGTTTTAGCCAGCGCGACTCAAGGTCATGGCAGCGGATGGTGGAACATAGGCTGTGTGACATAATTATAGTAAGTTATAATTGCAGCATTTCCTTTAACGGAAGGTTCCTTGAAAAGTATTTACATTCAAGAGACGTTGAAGCGAGTGACTATTGAGCGTGAAACAAATGTCAAATTTTTATTATTTCTTCTGTTGCTTGACTCCGCGGCATTTGGTGGATTATATAACATGCGATGAGACTTCAATGCTGTCATTTTCATCGTCAATCCAGGCCAAAGTACGTTCAGCAGTTAGCTAAGTCAGCTTACTGAGTTTCCGGTAACGTCATTTATTACTTCGTTGAGCAACCGGCGCATAAATGTGACGGACATGTATTTCGACTGTTAGAACGCGCTTGACTAAGTGCACGCGAAGTTTGCACGCGAATAAAGAGAACGAACGAAGTACGTCAAGGCAGTTTGGTGGTCCACATCCGGAGCGCTAGAACCTTATTAGTCAACCACTGAACAAGAACGCCGCCGTCGCATGACCAAACGGCGATGTGGTAATAGGGATAAATGCGCCGCACTGTCCGTTTAATTGCGCGGAACGCGTAGGATGTCCGCCTGGAAAGAATTGACCCAACCTCCTCTTGAGCACGCACCCTGCACAGGCGATGCCTTAGTGATGGATCGTGGCCGCAGGCGCCGAGAGGGAAGCAGCATCGTCGGGGATCCTCTGATGCGCCGGGAGTACTAATCGGCCGTGCAGTTAGCTTCAACAAGAGGACACGTCTTCCCCATTTACTGCTAGACGACCGCTTCCAACTCTCTCTCCCGCCCCTCCAATCTCGATCTTCGGCTCGGGAATAAATAGCGCAGGCAGGTCAAGGTTATCTCCCATACTTAGGTTTGAGACGCTATGTGTGATAAATAGGGACGGCTCAGCTCGGCACGTTCTGCGCAAGTGCAAATTAACGGTTTCTCGCTATGTATTAATGCGATGCGAAATAGCGCTGACGTTATGAATGTATAGTGCATTTATTTCGCACTATACATCCGTGTGACAAAAGTGCACGCTGTCAAAAATAGTTTCCCGACGAAACATTCATTTTTTTTTCTTTACAGTGATAGACTTTATATTAAATTCTAAACTGTATTCGCATCAATCGGCACCAGTACTGTCCCAAAAACGCGGCACAGTACGGACAGTACGGTCCACTCCGCACGCACAATGCCAGAAGCAATTGTGTCGGCAAAATTTCGCCTCGTATAGTATATTTAGCATAGTACCTAAAGCAAAAGAATAAAAATCAATGTGTTGTCTCGTCCGTTTTCCTTTATCGAATAACCCGTCATGATGGCTCATCGGCTATGGCACTCGGGAGCTGAGCGCGAGTATCCTTGTTTGATTCCCGGCCGCTGTCGGTGCATTTCAATTGGAGGCTAAATTAAAAAAGAAAAAAAAAGCTCGTTTACTTAAATTACAAAGAACCCCAGGTGGCCAAATAATTACAGAGCAGTACACTACATTGACCCTCATAACTTATTGGTCAGTTTTGCATGTTTAAACCTCACAATTATATTAGAGCGAAGCTGTCTATGGCTAGGATCCCGGAATTTTTTCGCGTCCGTCAAGTCGACAGAAAACCGAGGTGGGCCGATCCCAGCGGCAGTGCACGGCCAGGAACGAGGCTAAAAACGCCGTAAGGGAGAGGCGTGAAGCGCACACGAAACGAACAAATAAAAAAAGCATTAGCCTCTCCCCTGTCGAGGCAATGGGGATAAGCGAAGCTTGTCGTGTGTTTCTTCGGTGTTCCTCCGAACGAATTGCACTACCGAGTACCACGTTGTGCTCAAACCACAATCGGTCACTCGCACTGCAGCTGGATCTGAAGTTCCGGTTGAGAAACTGAAACCTGGCCATTGCACCGGGCAAGACGACGCCGACGTTTGGCCTCAGCATCGAGCTCCCTCAACTCGGGGTCCACGGGTCATCGATGACGTTTCCCCTGGGCTTCAAAAGCCCTCATGCTAGAATCGGCACGTTGACGACGAGTCTTTTTCCCGAGCGCGTTCATTATGGATGGATTTCCGTAAAATTACTTCAAGATTAAATCTGTCCGTCACGTAAGTCAATGAAGGGCTCATACCCCATTAAGCAATGGTTCATACCCCCGTAAACGCGGCCTCCCCATTACGACAGAAGAGAAGTGAAATTCTAAGCTCCGCTGTTTACTCCAGCCTTGCACCACTAGTGCAAGCTGCCCACAATTTTTAAATCTTATATTGAATACGTTTTGCATGTGCTCCGATGAAATTTATAAGTACTATGCCGACGCTCATCTAAGCAATATTGATTGCATGTTACCGTAAAAAGGGCTATAATATGTTTGTAAGGTGCCGAATACAAAATGTATATTGTTATATGGCCTCCCAATTCAGTGAAATTCTGGGGACCGTCATTGTTTAAGTTAGCGCTTACGCCGTCATCAACCACATATAGGGCTGAGCGTTATAGGTTTTTATTTTCCGAATATTCGGCGTCCTCTTTTTGGTTTTCTAATTCTAATTGAAAATGTTTTTTTTTGTGAATATATTTTTCTAACAAAATAACGTTTAGTGGTTTTCTTTTTTCGGTGGATAATTTTCCGCATCGCAGCTTACCGTTTTTATTGCGATAGCAAATATATGGACACTCCAAGCGGATTTCTACCATCGGCGTGAGACGGCGATGAAATCGTCGCCGCGCGCCGTACGCTGTATGTGCGAGTGAAAGCGCGCGAGGGACGCACGCTTTCAAGGGAAGCGAACACACGGCGGAGAGCAAACGCGACTTCTTCCGTCACGCGAAAGGCCGCGGGGGGACGGGAGGGAAGAAGGGGAGGAGACGTTTAGCTGCGGCACCAAATGCGTATTTATATAAAACCGTTGCGAGGCGAGAAGGTGGTAAAAACTTCCGACGCTGTTCGACGAGTGTCCCGTTCCGATCTCGTCGAAAACCTCTGAGCCGCCGCTAGAGGCACCACCAACAGTCACCAACGCCGCGCGCGTTCGGTGCGAACAGGGCAAAACGCCGACGGCGTCGACAACAGTTCTGCGCGTTACTGGTGCTGCTATGTGTCCAAGTTTATACAGCTGATAAAACTACTATCCTTACTACGTATAGCTCTCTACTAATTTGCTATCGCAATTGATGCTTGGCCTTTCGGGTGAAACTGCGACATTTTCTTTTTTTTTTTTTTGAAGACGATTATTTGGTTCACTAATTTTGCTCACACTGAAACGTAATGATTGCGGATACTACTTTTGTAAACTGCAGTTTCATCCATTATACAAATAACTGAATCATTGAGAAGCAGTTTAGTCCTGGAAGGAACAACTCATACGTCGATAAATTTATTCGGAAAATGCTAGTGAGTGAGTGCAGATGACATAAGAACAGATATAAAATGAGGTTTTATTTGTAACATTACGCGAGTACAGAGTTCCAACAGAAATAAAAAAAAACTTGATACTACCCGATATACCCTCATTGATTCCCAGTTCCTACAACGCAGTGACCCAAGCGCGAAGAATGCTAGGGCCCGGGCCAGGACGCCCCGATCCCCCTAGAAGATATATCGATGACTTTTATCGTGTAAACCCGCCGCGCTGGCTTAATCAGCTAAGGCGTTGCGCTGCTGAGCACAAGATCGTGGGATCGAATCCCGGCCGCGGCGGTCGCATTTCGATGGAGGCGAAAATGCAAAAACGGCCGTGTGCTTGCGTTATAGTGCACGTTAAGGAACCCCAGGTGGTCAAAATTAATCCGGAGCCCTCCACTATAGCGTGCCTCACAAGCAGAACTGGTTTTGGCACTTCAAACCCCAGAATCAATCAATCAATTTATCGTGTAAATTCATTTTATTCCTGAATTGTGATTGAATCTGTTGGCTCACTGGGTATATAAAAATGGAATCATGGTTATCTTGTAAGTTGAAGAACCCGGATGCTGTATGAACTACCAGACAAAAAGTAAATTGAGTACGCTTTCTGTATGTGACAAAACTATTGCATTTTAAGCAATGTCATGTAGCATGTGCCGTCAGAACGGGCAAGCTTGCGCCGTCAAAATACGTCTCGAACTTCCAAGAAGCCCAAGTTATTCCAGGAAATTGCTTCGAGGAACTGAAACGTCATTCATGGCCCTTGTGAAATGTTGAAACATGGCTCTCTTCATGATTACATTCCGCTGAGTTTTACAGCTTTACTTAATGGCTCTCTTGTTCGACAGTATTTACACTGGTTTCGTCAGCACTAAGGCATGTGTGCTAGCCGACAAACAAGTCAGAACCTAGGGCAAAGCTTTGGTATGAAAAAAAAAAAACAGGAAAGGAGGAACTCCAGAAGATAGCCATAAAATGAGCGTTCCTTGTTATATCCTTAAATAAAATATATAAAAAAATCTCCTAGAGACGACGATTGACGTACGTGTGCTCCTGAACGGGATAACTTTATTTCCGACGTGATGAATAATTCAGCAGAAATGCCAGCGGTATCAAAAAAAGGACATGAATAGCTGAATACTTAAACCTGCTTCTATCAGTTTTCTTCGGAAACTACATATTCGCAATCTTAAGCTGGAATTTGTTTTATTTTATATGGTAGAATATTCGCAACTGGAGCCTTTAAAATATCATACATAGAGCTTCAAATTTACCTTTCTATAGTGAACCTCTGTCGTCATGAACTGGCTGTTTTCACAACTTCTGACTTCTTTTACCGAGACCATGGTGCAAATAAAGGTACAGCGCAAGATGGGGACAATTGGAGATCACAGGGAGAGGCGTTCGTCCTGCAGTGGGCATATATATAGGCTGATGATGATGATTATGATTAGACCCGTTTTATTGCAAACATTCAGTCATGTTCGCAATAAAGAGGGGGAAGGAGAGAATTGCCTTGGTTTTCAGTTCCAGCTGCAGAACTGTAAAACCTTGCAATAAGGCGTTACCGGGACAGAATGAGAATTTTCTACTTATACTCTATACCAGTCATTTAGGAATAGATAAAACATTGTACATTCTACCGGCTAGCCACCGCTGCACGCGCTCTTATCACAACAAAAAGGTTAGAGATTTTCTTGCAGGTCCAACGCATTTAAACATTCCTTTTTCCCGCGCACGATTTCCGAATGGAACGCATTACCCGCCACAACTGTTGACTGTCCAACGATTTCACCGTTTCTTTCAGCACTTCGTGAATAAACCATAGCGTTCACCTCTCGTCTCTAGCCGTCAAATCATGATTGCAAAAGGGTTTTTGCTTGTGCTGTTTGCTATGTAGATTCTTGTTCAGTGTCTACTATCTTGTTTGATCTTATGTCATGCTTCTTTTTGTTCCAAATGCCCACTCCTGCCTAAGGCCTGGTAACAAGGCCGGCAGTATTTGTAAAATAAAAAAATAAACAAATATCGGAGCGTCTTTGATCACTGGTGCCTCATAGTGTTAGGCTGCTCGCTTTCGCCTTTCACCGAACCAGTCATTGCGAATAGATGCGTTCTGCAATGTCCGCTCTGGACTGACCAGCCCAACACGTCCGCCCTTAATGTTGACGAAAATTTGAAAAACTGTTGGAGATAAGCAACTCAATTTGGAAAGAATCAAAAGTAAGATTTGGCAATATTGATGCCCTCTTTAAAAGAAAGCTTCGTATAGTATGCCACATCTACGATATAGCATAGTCCACGGCAGCATATGTTGGCGCTTGGTTAGGAATGATTATTGACAGTCCTTAGTAAAAATTGTTTTTCTTTTTTTATATTTATGAAGTCCTGAAGAAAGCGTGAAGTTGGATATGCTGTCAAGCACACATACCAAATTTGCAATCGGAAAAGCACGTTGTGCGTGCTAGATTTTACGACCCAATGTTTCTCGCCGGTAAATAGAGTGGCAATGATGTAAAGTGTAGTGTAATGTTATCCATCTATGAGAAATGAGCAATCTTTAACCAATGTATTAACGCTGAGGCGATTTTTTGGACGCGTTATCGATCTCTCGCTTCTAATATAAATGTTTCTCAAAGACAATCCCTAAACTTTTAAGCAAGGGAACATTATAACTTCTAGTATTTAGTGATGTGTGAGCTAAATTATGAGACATTTACTGCGAGAAACATTAAACTGTTGAATTTGAGCCAGTCAGTGTTCACCGAATAATCACCTATTTAAGTAACACTGAAACTAGATAAAGTTTTATATTCAAGAATGCAACTTAAGACAAAAGTGGACACGAGAAGCCCAGCGCTGACTTTCAACAAAAATGCATCTCTAAAGTATAGTAGCACACTTGCATGCGGAAAGGTACAATGACAAAAGAAATGACAATATACAGGGAGAATATAAGACAACAGGAAGCGAACAACAAAGAATCAGAGAAAATACCACTTTTCTTGGGGATGCACGACTCAGGGTGATATATCTGTTGAAGCCAGAGACTGACGTCCGTCGGATGCGGTATATTAATCGAACTGCTAAGATGGCACTAGCACGAACCCTAGCCTCACGCGTTCTTAACCTCTTCGTCTGCTTCAGTTTTCATTACTCTCCCGTGGCCGTGTAGCATATGTGCCCCTCTAGAAGGTAGAATTTGTACCGGAGTAGTCGCTGTACAGGTCGTCTGACCTGCTGATTGTTCGTCAGTAGTATCGGGAATGACAGCACCATAGCGTCCCTTCCTGCAAACGTTTTAACGCCATGACCGATCTCCCATGTTTGACGCGGTGCGGTTATGTCTTCGTCGACAAGATCAGGATGTTAGTTTGAAGACAGCATCGCCTTGCTGTTGAGCAAAGCGTAGGAACAGGAACTATATCTTCATACTACGTTTCCAAAGCAGTCGAAGAAGTTTTCCTTGATTCCGGCCTCGTCGTCGGGGCAGTTGCACGTAGCGATGCTTCTCAGTGTACCCCTTTTCAGTGCACCTCTTCTCACGAAAGGGCACCTCTTCGAAGAGTTCCCGTAGCTGCGATACCTGAGAACTGTAGTGTGTATGCGCAGCATTTGCTTTGTGCACGAAAGGGCTTGAGTGCGTGCTCGCGCTTAATGCTCCAGTCTGACTGTGCTACGTGTTGCAGACCGGCTTTGTCCTTCACCAGCTTAGCAAAGATTAAGACTCAAAAACCACTGAAATGGGTTCGGACGAGGATTCTCAGTTAAGGAAACACTTAAGGATGAAGGTAGAAGTCATAGTGATGACCATGACTCAGCAAAAATGAGAATGACTTAGCGAAAAACACCCAAAAACCACTGAAATGGGTTCGGACGTGTGTACTAAGTGAAGGTAACACTAAAGAATGGTGGTGGAAGTCATATTCATGACCATGACTGAGCAAAAATGACAATGTCTCAGTGAAAGCAGATTAACACTCAAAAACCACACAAATGTGTTCTTAAGTGGGTAGTAAGTGAAGGAAAAAGTAAATGATGGTGATAGAAGTCATATTCGTGACCATGACTCAGCAAATGCTCAGCATCCCAACACCATAGTCACTGAGCAACCACGGCGGGTCATTTCTTCGATCCAATACTCTGAAATATCACGATAATGTTGCAATGGCACCCCAAAGTATTTTGCAGGGATACCGCTCCAATTTATGCTACAAAAATAGCCGGGTGTCTGCGGCCAGCTGCCGTGCCATAAGCCTAGGCGCTTAGTCCAGCTGACAGCACTTCCAGTTGCGGCACAAAAGCAAACAACCTCTTTCATAGTTTTATCCACACTCTCTGCATCTCTGCAAAAAATTGCCACATCATCCGCATAAGCCAGAACTCTATAGTCTCAATTACTGAATAGATAAATTCCTGAATAGCCACGGTTCTGGCTGACTAAAGATGTGCCTAGTTCGTGTATCATTGCACACGTCACGTCGCAGCTGTCTGGCTGACTAAAGGTGTGGCCTAGTGCATGCGTAATTGGGCACGTGACGGAGCAGGCAATGGAATAGGAGGTGGTGCAACGTCATAAGTGTATAAAATGAGCGCGCGGCCTCCCCCGCGTCATTTGCTCTTCAGATTTCATCGGTGTATGTCTACTGTGATGTACTGTCGACGCCACGTCATGAGTCTATAAAATAAGCCGCTCTGTGGCCAACGTAAATGCAAATACGCACACCGAATCAGCAGAAAGAACTTTAATGCAAGTCGAACGCATCAACCGAAAACATTAAACCAAAGGGACTATAATGCTCTCGGATTCCCACACGTAAGCAGTATTAAGTTTCTCGGCCGAATTTCTATTCGAACTACTAAGATGGCGCTGACAGGAGCCGTCGCCCCACGCGTCCTTAACCTCGTCGTCTTCTTCAGTTTTCATCAAGGACACGAAAAGAGACGCCCTGGCGGAGCAGTCGCGGTCCTAGTCTGATAGGCTAACTCCACCTGTAGAGTGATCATCGTCGTCATCACCATCTTTATTATCATCTTCAACACTACCAACACGAACGGTACAAGTTGTCAAAAATTAAAATAAGAAAATACCTAACTCTCTATTTGAGAGTGAAACTGAGGACGTACTCCGAAAGCTTCAACTAAATATTTGTTGGAAGTCAGCGCTGCGCGCGTCATGTGTGTCTACGTCTTAAGCTGCACTGATCAGGGGTAAAATGTTGTACCCACAAGCCCCAAATGTTTTTACGCTTTCAACTAAGATAAGTGTCATAATATTCGTATCAAATGTTTTCAAGAATATACGTTTTCTATTTAACTTTGCCCCGCAGTACCTAAAGAGGACTTTGTGCAAAGTTCATTGATGACGTCATTTTTTTCTACAACGACTTTGCGGAAGAAAAAAAAACGATGACAAACTTGAAACACGCTTGATCAATTACCTACCGATCTACGCGGTAAACTAAGTAGTGCGGACAACGCGGCATACCCTGCTGCCGTGTGGAGTTGCCGGAAACCGTGAGGCTAATACGTTTAATGAGATGTTTGTTCTGCTCAGTGACTGCACCTCTAATTGAGTAAGTGGGGATGACACGCCAGTTCCCAGCTGACACAGCCAAAAGAACCCCGATGGTTACTTTTCGTCTGACCGTTCTCATTTCGCTGATAAGGACACTAATTCGATGCCGCATCAGCATGCTGTGTGGGATTTAGGACAACGTACCATTGTTTGCTGGGACGCAGTCTTCGATTACTGCAATAGCCGCATACGTGCCTCAAGCTCCGAGAATAAGTTGATACTTTTGTTGCGAAGTGAGCGCCACTACATTGCTTGCGGGGCGGAAGCAAAGTTGGCTCGGCTCCATTTGATATTTGAATGCCATGCATGAACATTGCGCTTCATCTTTGTTGATCGAAGGTTTCAACAACCGCGCTCGTCGCTCGCCGCACCGTCTCTTATCTCCACACGGCTCTGACCTTTATGAGCCGTGCATTCGCGGCTCAGTTCCTGTTGAAGCGATAGACCGCACGTACCTTCGCCCGCACCGGCGTATGCTTCCTGCCAGCGTTTTGACAGTCGTTGTCTGCAGTCATTCAGTGTGATCTCTTCATGTTTGTTTGTGCGCGCTCACACCACGCTTGTTGCTTCAGTTAGTAATAGTCGGGTCACATTTTCCAACGCACGCTACACATGTAATGCTGCCCGGATCGGCAGTGCAGCGCTACAGGTGTGTCCCTTCGCACGCGCGCTGCCCACGGGAAGCGCTTCTCATCAACACCACCGTTTCACACGCGCCTTCTCGTGGTCATCGAGTCTCTCTAAATGTCGGTCTACTTACGCCGCAGCACACCTGCTTACTTAATCAGCTCATGTTTACTACAATTCATATTGTTACCAAAGCCGCTCACCTTACTTCGTATGACATTGCTGTGTTGCTATCGCATTCATTGCTTCGCCCTTAGGGCGAAACTGTGACATTTTTTTCAAACGAGCAACGATTTCATTTCATGTCAGCCGGTGTTTGCTGACTTCCAGGGTTGAAGTGAGGCACTGCTCGCCTTGAAGATAACCATTCTAAGTCCGAACTTTTGCGACAAATATGACTTTAATTATGAACTGGTAAAATGCCGGTATTATGAACGTGAGTAAAAAGCTGGAGTGTGTTCGGTGTTTAGTATTTTAACACCTCTCCACGGGCTCAGCCAACACGTTAGGACAGTTGTTTGCAATTGTTGGTTTTCCTCCAATTTGAAGTCTAAGTTGGATTCTTTTTTTTTTAACTTTTCACTTTTATGTCATGCAGTGATTGTATATACGCACGATATAAATGAGTAATAAAATAAGAGGGTCGAGTAAGGCCTCAATACAGGTGTGCGCTTACAACGGATGTTTATTGGAACTAGCACAGTAAAAAATACAAACACACAAAAGAAAAAAAAACATACCTCCAGGTAGTCAGACATGCACACGATGAACAAAAATCCCCCCCCCCCCCCCAGAGCAATTAAAGAAGCATATCTATTTCAATATCTTAAGTACTTCTGAGGTGTCATGGATACGTGTGTCACCCCTCCGACAAATTAGGTATGCCTCGATTTGCTCGCGCGCGACATAACTATTCTTTCGTAGGCCCCTAATACACCTGAAAAATGGCTTGCCCTAGCATTCATCAGATTACGCAGGCATGTGACATGCAAGTTTGTTATTTCTCACAGCTAAACCATGCATTATACATCTACTAAACCTATCATAACATATCTACTTGTCTAATAAATTTTTGCCACATGATGGAGAAATCTCATCCACAATGCCCACCGCGCGTTGAATCCAATATAATCAATAAGCTTCTTTGATTGCTTTAGGTGGATGCTTGTCTTGACATGCGCAAGTCTAACACTTCTCTTGACGTTCTCGTTCTAATAAAAATCAGTTCTCTGAAAACACCTGGTCTGCGTCTTTCATAGCCCTCGCTATTTTTGTGCTTGTTTCTATTACGCAAATATGTTCCGACTCGCCCCTCAACGCACAATGATAAATTGCGTATTGAGTACTTTCGAGTGGCGGATCCTTCTTGTTCTAATTCACTGTGTTGCTACTTTAGCCGTATACTCTTCCGGCCATGCTCTTTGGAGAAGTCGGAAATATTGTATTATTTGTAGAGAGTTTTTGTCGTCAGCTGAACTCAGTTATTTATGTTGTGGCAGCCCTATCTCTTACATATGTAGCCATGAAATAAGACCCTAGCAGAGAACTGTAGGCCGGCTTTGGGGTACTGTAGCTAGAGCTCTGGCGCCGTCTTCTTCGTCTCCTCCAAGCCTTTCTTTTGGCGCGAACCACTGCAGAAAATGGAGGCAGCCGAACTAATTCATGGCCGTCTACTTGGCAGGTCCCATTTAGCCTCCTCTGGCATTCGTTATATCTTCTTGGCAGCTGTTGATTATAATTAAAGATGCACCACTCAGACAAAATAGCAAGATATCAGCTTATTGTGCAGTCTAGGCACTGCTCTTCTTTCATATTACTAGTCTATGAGTCGGAAGTATGGACATCCCTCCTTCGTGTTGCGCAGACAGCCTCGCCGCTGGCGACGCACTGCTTTCCGTGATAAGTGATCAGTTCTTAGTGTTGGCGCCGCGCCTAGCTGTAAGAAGCACGCAGCTAATTAAGACGGGAAACCTAGGACCCTGTTCTTCCTCGTTATGCAAATGAACTCTGAGGTTCGGAAACTTTATCTGTTTCTTTCTTCTTGGCGCTCATCTCTCCATTTTTCCCCCTGTAAACAAAGTTCCCACTGAACAGAAACTTGGACCGCGTGCTTATATCGCAAGTATTGTCCTTACAGCCCAGTACATTGGAAGATGTTCTATATTTTGTTTAGTATGTTTATTACAAAATAATAAAAGAATAAAATGCTGCTGCTTCAAGAAAAATGAAATAATCGCTGGAGGCTTGGTCATGAAACTTGAGATGATGTGAGCTGCAATGCACCCAAAAGTATAACCGCCGATAATCAAGTTGGAAATCTGACGCTTCCAGCCTAATGGACAGAAATCTCCCTGGTTCATTCCGAACTCTGATCGATATGTTGATAAGAGCAAGACGTTTCGTGCCTATCCATTTCTGCAGAGTTGTTACGAAACAGAATTAACGTTCCATGAGGCGACTATAAGGGACATAATTATTTGGGCTTTGTTCTGCTCTGGCTTTTGCCCGCATTTAAATTTATGGGAGGGCCCCCTTGTCTTTGGATGAATTTGCACAGTATTTCCTAACATTCATGTCTTTCAGCAAGATCTTGTACACGGTACTGGGCCAAAATGAGAATAAAAACCCTGTCGTAAAGCGTTGTGTTTTGCAGCATCTTGCGTCTATGTTATGGCTCTTTTTCATGCTCTGGCCTATGTTGTAGATTTTGTGGTGCAGTACAAAGCCTAAATAGGCATGTTGAGGGTATGCGTTAGAGATACATTTGCAGTGATTTATGCATTTCTTGAGTTGCCTAGATATGTCCACGTTATTAATATATTAGTAATAAGCCCATATATTCCCATTTTACTGCCTTGAAGGAATACAGTAGACAGGGTAATGACAACTTTGGTTCACGCGCGTGTGCTTGTGCTTGCACATGCCTGCGATAGGTTAGGTGCCGTTGAACAATGAAATAATCTTGTAGTACTTACTTGCCATAGTCGCTTTTACTGAGTGCTATATTTTCGTCATAGATTTCACATGTAGGCTATACCATGTACAGGTGCCCATAAAATATCTCGGAACGCTGGACCGGTGGCCCTTCACGGTGAAAAAGTAGTGCCAGGGTCTGCGCATGCGCGGTCTCCCTAGCAAGCTCGGCTCGCTCCCGAGCCTATCTAAATAGGTGTTGCCCTGCTCCAGAAGAATAGCGTTGGGTGCTTTCAGCATTGTCACAGGGGGGCTGTCCGGATGCGGTCTCTGAAACGCTGTGTGCGCGCGTGTGCACGCGATGGAGCGTAAGCGCTCGTGCGCGCGCGTTAATGGGCATCGGCCCCTTTTAAAGCGAAAGGCTTAACTGGCTATTAGTCGCGGAATGTGACCATCGTCGAACACTTGCGGCAGCAAAAATCAGAAAGCGGCATACTACATCTCTACAGTTAAATAAAGCATGTAAAGCAATAAATTTAGCACCAAACAGCTAAAAACAATTAAGATATATTCAAGTGTCCCAAATAATAATTAAATGTTATTAGGGTAATTAAGAAGAGCAAAGCACAGACATCATACGGCACCTTTATTAAAGCGTGCCAAAGTGAAATACTGAGTAACTGAGAATAATTACGATTAATTAAAGGTAATTAAGGGTTGCGAACCCCCGTAATAGAGACTACTTAACATCAATTCGAGACTCCGTGATAAGACTAATTAAGAGTTCCAAAGAGCAGCAGATACTAATTACGATCAATTAAAGACTTTGTAACAGCAGGTAAGAGAATTAAACCTAATTACCAATAATAGTTATTTATTTAATTAAACATCAGCAAGCAATCGCAAATGAAATGACGTCAACGCATTAAAGCTTTCGCCGGCAAAGTCGCCTTATCAATCGATATGGCACCCCATTGAACGTTCTTTTTTTTATACGCATTGAACTCACATAGCTGAACACCCCCTTGATTAGCAACGTATCACCACATTAAACGAAAAATTGAATGTCTGCGCCAACTAACGCAGACACGCGAACAAATCTTAGAGTACTCCCTACTAAAACTGCGTCGAAGCGGCCAGATTTCGTAAATAGAGCACTATGCTATGTTCATTGTGACTGAGAAGCATTGAAGAGACCTTTATTATAGTGCCGCATGCATAAAATTAATTCCTGTACATGAAATTGGCGTGTTTGAATACGCCGTCTGATGTCATTTTGAAAAGCTTTATTACTGCACGCAGTCATCCTTGTTAAATGAGCCGTCGTGTTACAGTCAACGTTCTGATCTTATTCCCAAGTAGTAAATGCGGTTTGGAATATAATTGCACAAGTATTAAATACTGCGGAGCACATCACGAAAATCAGGTTGAAAAGTGCGCTACAGTGCTATTATAGGCGAGCCGTGGCGCTCGCACGCATGAGAGATAAGTTATGAATTCATAGTTTCTTTAGGCGAAATAATTGACTCAGATATGCAAGACTTTAGGTATAATTGAAAGTAGAGCATGGTGAATTCATTGGTCACCACTCAGTTATGAACACTCATGGATTTCATCTACGCAAGCTATCCAGAAACGGTGACTATCTCTTAGCATGAATGCAGATTCCGACAAGAATATGCCACAAGGATTACGCGTGCGTTTAGACATTACACTGCATAGCGTGTGAGCACGCTGTAGCCTACAGGCCGCGATCCCCCATAAATGTGCTGTCGCAGCGCTAAGACGGACAAACAGTAAGTTTCTTGACGCTAGGCAATGTCTATCTAGTTGCACTAGGGAGCGAGGCTTGCTTGCTAGGGATGCCGCGCACGCGCAGACCAAGCCTGTACTTTTCCGCGGGTGTGCTCCGCCGACGAGCAGCCACCGGTCTGGCGTTGCGAGTTATTTTGTGGGCACCTGTACTTGATTGGTGTCAAAAGCGCGAAAAGCACGGTAACTTGTCTGATACTTAGCTATTCGCATCGCCTCATGGTATCCCAATAATGTTCGTTAGACTGACAGCCTCGCATTACCGCTTGTGAAATTCAGAACACCTAATTTGTGCCTCTCGCTCTTTGTCTTTTGCTCTATCACCTAGTATGCTGCCAGATACGAGGTCGAGTGGCCCCCGCAAACCTCTGTACGGCATAGGTCAGTACGCGAAGTTTGCAAAGCAATTAAACTCCACAGCCTTCCATTATCTGTGCATAGTGTTTATCATCGCATAGTGTTGACCATTTTTTTCATCTCCGCTTAGTGCTTAGAATGTTTGTTTACTCTGTCATAACAAGCTAGCGGAATCTAACGTGTCGGTCGGCAGCAAGGAGGCATCACGTAATGGAAGCCACAGTGGTAATGTGCTAACAGTGCAGTCAGCAGTGCACTCTTTTTGTTCATTTGTTTCCGAAAACAACTCGTTGTTTTCTGGGTTTACTATTTCTCCCGTTTTTACGAAAACAAAGGGTACAAAATGAGTACGTGGCGCTCAGAAAAAGCGCTGTCACTTTCATATTGACTATGCAAACGTAATACGAATGAGCAAGAAATTAAAGGAAAGAAAATCACAAGGAAGAACACGAAAGAGCTTCAGTTTGTACCAGTCTCCGCATTTCCATTGTCAATACTTAAAGTGCCACTCGCATTCTAATTACCAACGATATTACTTACCAAAGCCTTCCTCGATATCTCGCCCTTGATAGCTTATTTAAAATAGCGTACTTGAGGCGGGGCACACTTCGTGAAAACATGTAAAACACCCACACCCCCGCACACTGTTGCTTGGCGAGTTCCCGCTTTGCTGCCTCTAAACGTGGAAATGGATGTAAATGGCTGTAAGGATATCAGGCGGTGTGCTTTAATGGGTGATTTGGAAAATGTCCGAACCATACTGAAAGAAAAGTGTCTGATAAAACACTGTTTCGGTCACTCAATAAAAAAATATCCGCGAGAATATCAAAAACAACATATTTTATGCTTTATTCCGGTGTTAATATTCTTCTAGCACGCCGTCACGAAATGGGTTGCGCAACTAAACTGCACTGTTATACACCAGAGGAGACGCAGTCAATAGTTAAGTAGTGCTTACATGACAACTTCGACTTTTCAGTTCTTGCTTTATAGAAAAATCGGTGACCTGAATATATATATATATATATATATATATATATATATATATATATATATATATATATATAATCAAATCATAAGAAGCAGCCAACAAACATTGACGCTAAAAATAACATAGGGGAAATTACTTGCACGCACTAATTCCATTGCAGAAATGATAAATTAATGGCAATGAAAACGGATGAAAAAACTGCCAGAGTTAGTTCTAGTTGTAAAAAGGACATAAATACCCCACAAAGCGGATGGGAAAACGGCTCCGCGGTAGCTCAATGGTGAGACCATCGCACGCGTAATGCGAAGACGTGGGTTCGTTCCCCACCTGCGGACAGTTGTTTTTTCATCCATTTTCATTGCCATTAGTTTATCCATTCTTTCATTCAATTAGTGTGTGCAAGTAATTTCCCCTATGTTATTCTTGGTGTCAATGTTTGTTGGCTGCTTCTTATGATATGATTAATAAAAATCGGGCCCATCGGTTCCCTTTCTTCTCGTTCATATATATATATATATATATATATATATATATATATATATATATATAATTTACTGTAATAAACTGTGACAGATTCAACACGCTTGTAGGACGAAACATTAAGCGCAGCTTACTTGAAACGTGCAGATCAAATTCCATGCAAAGAGATTCAACTTACCTGATGGAATCGATATGAAATACAGGGGACAGCCTTAAAGGAATACTGGTGGCCCTGTGCGGCTAACATGCCCAGCCACAAGTTTTCAACGCTCCGCTCTTGGCCGTCCGTATACTTTCATTTTCTACACCCCAGTTCTCCTCGTTGCGATTTCACTCCCTGAATTTAAAAGCATCAGGGCGTCGCGACATTGCGACAATCTCAAGGATCCACTCTAAGCGGTCTAGATTGGCTCAGGCACTTCTACGTCAGTCCTAGAGGAGCAGTGGCTAGCAAAAAATTGCACACCACTGACGCCGCATTCGTGTTAAGCTCCGTTCACTGGGCTCTTTTTCATTTTCTTTTCGTGTCTTCGATGTTCCCTGCAGCACTAATAACCGAAGTGTACAAACAAGTCAAACAGTTGTGCGCGTATACATCCATTTATATCGTACACTACATCGCGGTTAGAGGGCAGATAGCGAGATAGAGACATTGGCCCTGACTCATGGTTCTTTGACGGTACCCAAAGGATCGGAAATGTGTGGACGTAAGCCGATTAAGCGCACACGTCGTCAATTATCGTCTTGCCTTTTCTATCTCCGTCCTTCGCTATTACTCAGCGGACGCAGCTGGGCCGCATGATCTTTTCTTGTTTACATAGATGCTCCATGCGCATGTTCCTGATTTATACAGCATCCCACGCATTTGGTAAATGTTTTATTTTTAAATGCGAAGCATTTCCTGCATGGCAAACATTTGGAACTTTGACAGTATCTCTCTATCTATCTAGCCGCCTACGTCTTGGTGCTCTCATGGTCGTTTCGCTAACTTGGTATTTACCGAATTTGGCATAGTATGACAGAAGTGTATGACGAACTTAAATGATAGGTCATGACTTAATATGATGACATGTGTGTCATGTAGGTCACGAAAATGCTGCCTACGTCTTGGTGCTTTCATGGCCGTTTCGTTAATTGATATGCGTGTCATGTATGTCATGAAACAGCCGCCTAAAATGACAATGACCCATCGAACAAACATTAACACTCAAAGACCACTGAAAGGGGTTCGGACATGAGTACTAAGGGAATGAAACACTAAAGGATGATGGTAGAAGTCATAGTCATGAGCATGAGCCTGCAAAAACGACAATGACTCGGCAAAAAAACATTAACAGTCAAAAACCGCTGAAATTGGTTTGCACGTCGGTACTAAGTGAAGGAAACACTAAAGAATGATGGCAGAAGTCATAGTCATGAGCATGACTCAGCAAGAATGAAAACTCAGCAAAACAAATCAACACTCAAAAACCACTGAAATGAGTTCTGATCTTGGTACTAAGTGAAGGAAACACTAAAGGATAATGGCAGAAGTCATAATCATGAGCATGACTCAACAAGAATGACAATGACTCAGCGAGAAAACATTAACGCTCAGAACCCACTGAAATAGGTTCTTACGTGAGTACTAAGTGAGAGAAACACTAAAGGATGATGGTAGAACTCACAGTCATGAGCACGACTAAGGCTTTCGCTTTAAGGTCTCCTAGGCTTAGCTAAAGGGACTCCTGAAGAACTCATGACATGAATGTCATGGCATGCGTGTCATGTACATCATGATAGAGCCACCTACGTCTTGGTGCTCTCATGGTCGTTTCGTTAACTTGGTAGGCTCTCCGCACACTGCTTCGCATAACATTGATTCCCACCGGGAGTGGGATCTTCCGGCTTTTCTTGATTGCGCTAGCGTGTCGGGATAAAGCACACAGAAAAACGAAATTAATTTGAAATTCGTGCCCTTTGCGATGATTTGAAGATGTCATTAGAATATTTGTACATCCGAACAGCACACACGGTACGTGCTAAAACTCAGAAATTTATGGAATGAACATTTAAGTCAAACTAATTTTGTCTAACAGTTCTTACTACCTACCCCCCCCCCCCCCTCCAATGATACCCCCTTTGAGGGCGTTTAGGGGTATTTTGAATTTAAAAATATCACTGCAGCGGTGAATGCATTGTTGAGCGCATTTTTTTTTCTGGAATTCTAATAGCGTTTCCGTTATTTTTTTGGCACGAGGCATATGTAGGACTCGCGCGAAGTTCGAAATCTGGTGAAAGTGAATATATTGTAAGTGTCAAAAAACATAACACACGTCGAAGGGGAAGAACTGGCGTTTAATGGTGAGGACAGGAACACAGACTGACAGCATGCACGCCACTCTCTCTGTGTACTGAACGTTGTGTTCTTGTCTTCATCGTTAAGCGTCGCTTGTTCCCCCTGCGGATTCGACATGAACAAGAAACTAGCTCAAAGCAAGACTCTTTCTGACAAGACGCATGCGATCTGGGTGACACATTGTCCACCCAGTTTTGGCTTCCGCCTGCACCAACCTTTAGAGTATTTCTCCTGGCGAAAAGGATCACAAGCTCCTTGGAAACCACCATTAACCGAAAAAATAGATGCCTGTTTATGCCGCGCGGGTGTGTGCAAATCACGAAGCATTGTTTCTTACCCCAATACGCAGCTCTCACAAAAACAAGAACTGTATTGCAGCATCAAGGAAAATGAATTGAAAAAAAAAAGAATAAGCGCACCAAGATAAACCAGCGCATATAACATATTGTGCAATCATCAAGTACAAGTAGAGCACAGGCAATATATGCAACAAGGAGCACTGTACAATAACCCTTGTTTAGCATAATAGTGAATGCACAAACAGTCGGTAGAATATGCAATGTTATGATTTATTTACTTATAAAATCGACGCCTGCTTTGCGAACGCTCCCTGACTTTCCCGACTGTGGCTTCTGGGTGCTGCTATTGTCTTGATGAATACCTCATGCTTATATGTATATCAAGATAATCATCGTCATCATCATCAGCCTATATTTATGTCCACTGCAGGAAAAAGGTCTCTCCCTGCGATCTCCAATTACCCCTGTCTTGCGCTAGCTGGTTCCAACTTGCGTCTGCAAATTTCCTAACTTCATCACTCCACCTAGTTTTCTGCCATCCTCGACTGCGCTTCTCTTCTCTTGGTAACCATTGTGTAACTCTAATGGTCCCCCGGTTATCCATCCTAGGCATTACGTGGCCTGTCCAGCTCAATTTTTTCCGCTTAATGTCAACTTGAATATCGGCTATCCATCCCCGTTTGTTCTCTGATCTACACCGCTCTCTTCCTGTCTCTTATCATTAGACCTAACATTTTTTGTTCCATCGCTCTTTGTGCGTTCCTTAACTTGTTCTCGAGATTCTTTGTTGACCTCCAAGTTTCTGCCCCATATGTTAGCACCGGTAGAATGCAATGATTGTACGCTTTTCTTTTCACCCACAGTGGTAAGCTCCCACTCAGGATCTGGCAATGCCTGCCGTATGCACTCCAACCCGATTTCATTCTTCTGTAAATTTCCTTCTCATGATCAGGGTTCCCTGTGAGTAATTGACCCAGACAAACGCACTTCTTTACAGACTCTAGAGGCTGACTGGCGATCCTGAGTTCTCGTTCCCTTGCCAGGCTATTGAACATTATATTTGTCTTCTGCATATTAATCTTCAACCCCACTCTTACACTTTCTCAGTTAAGGTCCTCAGTCATTTGTTGTAATTCGTCGCCATTGTTGCTGAATAGGACAATATATATATATATATATATATATATATATATATATATATATATAATTGTGCATAAGCAAATCACGCTGACCCCGGTAGTAGAATGAAGAACAGAGAGTACGACGTACGTTGTATTTGCATAGTATATTTTGCTAACGTTTCGGCTGGTGGACCAGCGTTAGTCATATACAGGGTGCCCCATCTATCTTGCAGCACGATTTAAATAAAGAGGAACGGCGTTACGCGAAGCAGACCTAGTCCGTATTGTTTCCAGTGCAGTCGAGTAGCCACCAGTAATTGTTTTGCTATTGAGATTTAATTAGGTAATTGTAATTATTATCTAACTCGAAAGAACTGTCCTCATTATCAAAGTGTCAATGAGAAAGTTGTAGAGCAACATGAAAAACTCCCGATACAGCTTTCTGTTGCTCAATACGTGCTACATAAATCTGTTTTTCCGAGTGTGAAAATAGCCCCCGAATATACGCAGAATTAACGCGCGACTGCCGCTCGAGGCACTTTGCGTGTATTCGCGGGCTTCTTTCATGCTAGGAAAAACACTTTCTTTTTTTTTTCACTGAATCATGGATTTGTTTATTATTGGTTATTGTAATTAAAATAACTTGATTTGTAATTAAAGTAGCGTACGACCCGATAAGAAAACACCTCTAACTCGGATTTCATATCGTTCTAGTTGCATTGTTATAGTAATAAATTTTCTTAATTCAAACTACTGAAAAAGCAAGAGGAATGTTATGTTGCAGCTGAAACAAGTTATGATCGCTAAAGCCATCGATATGGGAGATCGACTAAGTGGTATCTGGAGCATTAGTTAGTAGGAGATCGAGGACACCGGAGCCAAGAGTGGGTTATTTAATGGCTCCAAAAGAAATTGTCCAGAATAGGATTGACGAAATGTGTCGCAGCATGACAAGAGGATAACAAGATGTGCCAGTCTACTGCGCAAAATTAATATCGCCGAAAAGGTAAATACTATTAGCCGGACAGTGTCGAATAGCCGTAGCTACGTATACTTTTACGGAACTGTTCTACACACGAAGGACCGGAATTTGGCGGGCGACAGTAGCCAGCTAACAGCACTTGGCTGTAAGTCATTGAACACGCGACCCGAATAATTTCGAATGCCGTGTTAGTTTTAACGACGGAACATACGATATTTTTGTTAACTGCAATCAAGACACCACCATCACGTTTTTTTTTTTTCTCTCTCTTCAGTGCGACCGCTCCGGTTTATGTTATACGGCTTGCCATCTGCGAAAATTTCCTTGTCAAGTATTTCGGGATGTAGCCAAGTTTCAGTTACTACAAGAAAGTCAGGGCAACTGTATTCCAGAAACGAGCATGATAGATACCGTTCTGGCAGAAGACTGCCACATGATGACCGAAAACTAAAAGCAATGTTCTCGGCCGCCCTTCATTTTCCTTGCCCATTCAGCTGACCAGGCTCTGTACGTATAGCATTTCTTTTTTTCTCGTTGACGAAGCGTACAATATTTGTGTTACCAACCATCGACCCCCATCGATCCAAACACTTCGTACAGTATTCCGACAGGAGCTCTTAGGAAAGAAGGCCGGGAACTGCCATTTAACTTATTTTATGTAGGACGAATGCCGAAATCTAAACTTGTGGTGAATGTGGCTTGGCCTGCATGTAAACATTTCCGCAAATTCTAAACGAAGTAAAGCTTTTTTAGTCAATCAGATATTGTGCCGCATAGGCTTGTTCTTGTATAATATCCATTTTCTATACGAGAAGAAAAACAAAATGATCAGGGCAGCTGTTTTCACTCACCGTGAGATCTCAAAGCTCCGTCTCAGTTGCAGTAGATGGCTCTAAATGGTAACTTCTTAGCAAGAGTATTTTCGCTTACGACCGCCACAACCAAAGCTTTAGCAGGGAATTGATGAATAGAACGACTCCCATGCTTTACTTGTTCCCAATTTAGTGGCAGGAGAATCCGGCGTTTTTCAATTTCTCCGCATTTCTTTATCAAAAGCATTACTGAGAAGAGCGGAGCGCACAAGCTCAAGAGAGGAAAAGGAAGCTTTTTTATACTGCAACACGAAAACAAATATTGTGGGGGGTGGGGTTACATAAGATCATGTTCATTTTCCATGCGTTTCGTAGCCTGTAAAGGAACTAGCCGAATTCCCTTAAATTATAAAAATATAATAAAAACGATGTCGCACATAAAACGCAGCGCTAATTGTTCAGATGTACAAATGCTACAAACATGTATGTGCTAAACATAATACACAGGAGAGTTATAATTATGAAGGAACAAGCCTGACACCCGAAAATTCATGCACCGTTTTGTTGGTACTACTTTTTAGCTAAGGGCTTTCCGCAAGTAAATTGAATTTGCACGCGCGGATATATATATATATATTTTTTTGCTTCCAATACCGAGGAAGTTTTTCCTAAGTATTGTTCACTCTATGCAGTTGATAAGAAATGCAAGCGATGACCATTAAGTATAAGAGAATATTTTTCCGCACCCGCCATTCTCCTGCTGCATTGCCGTACACTGGGGATCATTATAGTTGTGATGACAGATGCGCCACTACAATGCTAGTTTACCCTTATGGTAAAGACTCGTGTTATGGCTGATATACAGTGCTATCTTGCACATGATATTACGGCTCTCAGTGAGTGTGAAAAAATGACAGCCACAGACTTGTCGCCTTTGCAGAAATTAATCGGGCCGAAATCATATTTATTGACTGCACTTCAGCGTTTCTTTGATCAGCATTCTCTGTAGCAAAGTGCCATCAATTTGATCTACGATTTCAGTCAAGGGGGAACAGCAAACACTTGCAATAAAGAAAATTCATTTGAGAGGAAGCATTCTTGAAAAACAACAAACGGCAACGGTACGCACTTGTGCTGATTAAATAAATGTTTTCTTTAGTTACTGTGCAAGACAAGAACTTCCAGAGAAAAGCGGAGTAGATAGCTTGCGCTTCAAGAAGGCTGCCGGCTTTGTAAGTGTGCGGGAAACTGAAAGGAAGAAGTCTCGTGGAGCTCGTAGGAAATAAGTAAAAGAGAAAAAGAACGAACGAAAGAAATAGAATAACTGACAAATATCAGCTTCTGGATATGGAACGGTTTGTTGAATAAAAGCGTAAGAGACACATATTTCAATGGTTACTCGGCACAAATTATTATTTCATCGCAGTTAGAGCACAGAGGCAACTTTGTGCAGAAACACGAGTCGAACTCCTTGCTTTTGCAACCGTAAAAAAAAAAAGCTTTTTGTCAATCAGGTGCGTGGCAAGAGTCATCCTAACTTTTTTATGTATATGTATAATTTTTGGGAGCCACTCACCGTTCCATCAGTTTCAATCTTCATCATCAAGAGGAGTGTTCTTTGGCAGGCCGTTTTTATTTCCTGCTTCTCTAGATACCGTACTCTATGTCAGCACTGGCCTAATGCGGTTTGGCCGAACTCTCCAACAGGACGTAACCATGTGTGAAAGCAGTGTGCAGTTACACAGTAGCGGCAGGGGTACACATCCAATCTTATAACTAGGAAAAAAATTTCCACGGTCGCAACTTTCTTACTCGCGTCCAAAAACCAAGGTATCGTAGGTAGTGCACAACAATTCAGGTGGGAAGCAGCAATAAGGAAAGCCAAAAACTACTACAATTCTGTGAAGTCATGGCTCGAGTGCGCAATTTCCTCGCCCCTCTCCCTCTCCCCCCTTCACCACGACTATATGTTCGCTGCACATAATATAACGATAGCCATACACAATTTGTTAGCTAAACGTTCACTTGATTTTAACCGAAAACAGATGTTTTAAGGGTTGCCCAGGTGCAGTTGTTCCGCTTTTGCTCAAATTTTCAATCTTACCTTGTGTACATGTGCGTTACTGCCTTTTTGGAAAAGTGCAGTAATCGGCCAGTTCATATTACTTGCAGCACACATTACATCAAAAATTATCGCCTCATGTCAGTCCTACCTGCAATTTTTATTTGTTAGCATAAAATTAAATTTTATGAGCATAAGTTTGTTCTAACTGATCCGCGGAAGCAAATCCGGCGTGCTTTCTTGAAGCTGAAAAACGCGCTGTGGCTTAACGTGGTCATTTATTCACGCTATATTTTTACTTCCCTAAAGCAATTGCAGTAGGTGTGAACAATCTCCCAGTTACTAAACTGTCTTCTTATAGTATGAGTTCCAGCTTGTGCACAAGTGATTAATTACTCTTTCTCCTAACGGACAAATTTCGTTCGTGTTAGTGCTAAGAATTATTTTATTTCTTTCCCAACTTCAGGTGTCCCCGCAAGCGTCTGCATTTGGCCAACTACTTTAAAAAATTTTGTCAACAACCTTAAACAATACTTGCTGTGTTCAACATTCTGTCGGCACACTGTGAACGAGAAGAGGGAGAAAGGGAAAAAACAAGAGACCCGATTTTCGTTAGCCACAATATTATGGCGCCAACAGATAATGAAGCCAAGGAAAGATGATCACATCAACCTTTATCGCACACTAAAATGAGTGTATGGTGGTCATTTGGATATATTACAGGAAGATGCAAGTTGTGTGCCTCAGTGGTGCGTTTTGAATTTTTTTGTGAATTGTAGTTTAAAAATGCCATTTTTTTCTGAACCACGTGGTGCAAACTAAATGACAACCTCTTTGACTACACAGAACCTCTATACGAAAGGCAAAGAACCAATCTGCACCTTTGATTATTAAAATAGTATGGCAAATGACCAGCCAAGGCGCCTATCACTCAACGCTTTTGTTCAGTGATAGTTGGAGGGCGTAACCACGTCAGAGCGCGAGCTAGCTTAAATTTGATTTCTTCATTGTACCTTTTCCAGACGAAGAGGCGGGGCAAGCAAAGGAGAAGGTAGCCTTCTACAAAAGGAGAGAAGAGTGAAGCAACGAAATTCCGGAGACAGACATCCGGGTTTCTCTTTTCAGACCCTTTTCGAGAACTAAACAAGCGAAGGATGCGGATGGAGGCAATCAAAACGGGTGATATAGTAGACTGTTGGATCTGGAAAAACATCGCCGACACTCACAAGACAAATACAATGATTCTGCCTCTGGAAGTTCAATAAGTATTGAGAAATGGCCCAGACAAAGAGCTCACGCAAAAGTAGAAAACAGGCAGTGAAGATGGAGAACGCGAGAGCCGTTTCTTTGTTTGGCGTTCTCCGGGAAAACGTTTAGCCCACGTACAGCAGTGCAATACATCGACGGTGGACGAAACGGCAAATCAATTGATTCTGCAGGAGCCATTATTCAGGGCTTTTTTTACTGATGACTACGAATTTGTCCGGTGGAGGTAGGTGTATATGTTGGCACAACATATAGAGAGAATAACCGTGTGCGATTAGGGTTCGAGCGCTACGATGTAGATACCACGTGGTGGCGCATCAAAAAAAATAAAGAAAAGAGAGAGAGGACAACGATGCACGCAGAGACCACCTTTCTTCAGAAAATGCATGCTAGCGTCTGTTTGCTATTGGTATTAAAGAATACAACAGTCCATTTGACTTCCAACAGCCTTGTGATGAAACAGAGTCAGTAAAGGTGAAAAAAAATTGGAAAGCGAATAGGCTTTAGAATTTTCGCCCCGTTGGAAACGACGTATATGCAGGAGTATGGCCAACGGACACGCAAAATGTATTTGCGTCGGGAAATGGTTGTTGGTTTTAAAAGGGCTAGTGCCAAGTGTAGAGCGGCGATGAGGGTACTTTACTGTGAGCCTTCAAGTACGGTAGTGTGAGTCAGACTGGGAAGGAATGAAAATGGGGGATAAAACGTGCGTAAGCGCATGTAGGAAGTAGTTGGTGAATCGTTTGCGTAACAAGCTTTATTTGATGCTCGATGGTGAGTATAGGCGGTTCAACCTGTCTTCATCTCTTTGTTTTGCTAGCAGCACTTCTATTCTATCCGTCTTACATTTCTTTTTTCTTCTCTTATGGACGGACCCGTGAGCATGCTTCCCAGTTGAAAGGAATAAACTTGAACACGCCTCCAAAAAAGTTCGCAGTGCCAGGGCACATTTCTGTAGTTCTCACGCTCTATTTCTGCGTCTAATGCGTGCAGCAAAGCTCTACCGATAATAGCCCCCTGACTCCCACCCCCCCCTTTTTTTAGTGTGTGCAACTTAGTGTAAACATTGAGCAAGAGCGATAGTTAGCAGCAATGATGAGAACGTCCCCTATCCTTTAAATGAACACGAGGAATCAGCTGCGCTTATATCCGCAGAAAGGCCGAACACCCTATTACATGAATAAAATTTTGAAAAACCTAATCACCCCTTTTTACTGATCATTGAAAGTACGTTCATACTTTTAAAAACAGCGAGCAGTTATTTGTATTTGTTTTGTTTTATTATAGTAATAATTTATTAGTAACTGGTTTGTTCAGCTATAAACGAGTGAAACTTTAAGATACCCTTCTAAAATCAGTATTTTGAGGTACAAACTCAGCATATCAAATATTGTAAGCTAGTCTTCTTGGCGATATGCCCCGAAGATTATTCTAAGCGTTACTTTAAGCGAAGGTGCCGCTTAACCGGTTCTTTTGGTGCTCTCATTTACGTGCTCAATTTCCTGACGTCTATCCGCAAAGCCCTTCTCTTCTCCGTTTCGATGGTTTCCTGATTCCTACGAGTGCTCAGACTCTCTTTTTATGTTCAACTCGGTGGACAAATACTCTACAATTCACTGCAGGCACAGGCACATCATTACTCCCGCAATAAAGTGTGTTCCAAGTCAGATCTTAGGAGAACATCAAAGCGAAACAAAACACACTGACTTCGTGACAGTGGGAAGGCCCCAAACAAGTCGCAGACAAATCGAACGTCTGGTCAATCTATGACACAACAGAGAGAAGAAATAAGGTGGCGTCGGTGAGAAGAGGAGAAATTGTAGACTACACACCTGTCTTTAAGTTGTCCGTGAAATATATCAGGCGTTAACAGTGGCTTTTCTTTGGTGTAAAATGGTGTAGAGTCCCAGGAATTGTGAATGCCAGGAAAAAAGAGGTCCGAGGCAGAGGGGTATTGAGCGAGGGCATGAGAAAGCGAGAATGATATAGAGAGGAGAATGTACCAGGTTATTTTTAAAGGAGGCTAAGGAGTACCGGGAGAGGCGGGGGATGTTGACAAAAAAAATTGAAGCAATAAACTGATCTCGAGTGCATTTTAGTGGGAAGAGAGTGGAACCTGATTTCCTATAAATAAAGTTTCAGCTCGCATTGTATAAGTCAGCGGTACACCTGCCAACAGCGTTATATCACGCTGCGGAGACCTCGTGCGATTTGACAGTATACTGCTCAGCGCTACCAGCAAACAAAACTTCCGCAGAGCCTAAGGACACAGACGGCAAAGTGCGAACAGCAATGCAAGCAAAGCTTATTAGAGCCCCGTGCCAAGTCTGAGTGGTGACAAGCTTTCGTGTTCAGTGAACAGCCGAAAGTTGAAAAAGTAGAAAATAGAAGACATGAACGCGTGGAGGGTTACAACTGAGCAGGAGATGTACAGAGGACAAGCGATTGCCTTGATTGGTAATTCATTTAAGCAGGTAATTCAGTTAACAGAGCCCACCACCATCCCAAGAGTGGCCTCGTGGTAAATAGAGAAAATTCTACTCTCTGCAATTCGGCTCTGTCGCAATATGACGCGGACCCGTGTTCTCGCTACGGCTTCTCTATCTTCTGGTCTCATCTAATAGCACTTCCATGTGCCCTTTATCAATTCCATCCAGCTGCCAATTTTTGGTCATAGTTATTAGATGAAAGTTGCAAATTAACACATATACTGACGAAGGAAACGGGACGAAGTAAGCGGGACGAGCGCTCTTCCTGTCGGCTTCGCCAGTGTATGCATTAATTTGCGCCCCTCATATTATAGCTACAGCTCACCAACTATCCTAACAAGAAATGCACCTACAAGGTTTTGATCTCAAATCCTCAAATCTTTATTTCTGCGCCCTCTGGCTGTGCCAGCCGCACTATTTTTCTCCTCATTTTGACCCAACACGGCCGTCCCGACACGGGGAGCGAATGGTGAGCGTTGTGCTGAATTACGCCGGCGCTTCTTCAAGCGTGCCTCAGGCGAAACGGAGACGGTGTGACTCGGATGAGCCTACTTTCACCTGGATGCCCTCGCTCTTGCTCCCACCCGGGAACGTAAGCATAGGATCACGCTTGTGCTCACAAACGCTGGTGCTGGCCGCGGCTGTCAGAAGCACGACGCAGAAATGTACGTTCTCTGTACCAGTGTGCCGTGCCTGCGCAACCTGCACGATCATCCCAGGCATAAACTTCTTCTGAAAACCAGGTCGACGCTCCAAGCACATGATGTAAGCAGCATATTCATCGACATTTCATATTCATGATGCTAGTGGAATGTTTAGCTCATGTGCGCGGAGAAGAAAGAACCGGAAATAAAAGTGAGCCACAGTGACTCCCTGTTTCTGAGAACGTAGGAAAACTAACGGAACGCGATAACGTACCTCATATCTCCATAACAATTCCAATTTGCTAGGCCTGCTGAAGAGGATCTGGAATGTTCTGAGTTAAAGAATAATTTCATATTATGCGCCATCCTTTATTTTACCTACTAATCACTTCCCTCTCATAAAATGAATGTAAGTACATAAGTATATGTGATCAGATTGTATCCACAGTTGCCATTGAACGCCGATGGTGATAAGAAAGTTTACAATATACGAGAGTACGAAGAGAATGGGTTACTGTGTGGTCGATAGTGCAAAGAAAAAACATCGAGCGCGGTGGTGTGTAATGTATGGCGTTCCTGTAGCGTCGCTTGCGTTCTACGACTGTTTCCTACTGTTTGTGCTGGTGTAACCTTAGCTCTCTGTTGCGACATTTAGCTGTGGCAATCAGCGTCAATATTAAAGGATTTCCTTACGAAGTATTGGAACGCTCCGAAGTGTTGGGACGGTTCAAGTGACCCATAATCATAGTAGATGTACGGTAACAATTACTTAAAGAGGGGACGGGGGCGGCAGGAGATGCCTTTAAGCTAACAATCGCACAGCTGTTGTTTTGCATTTGGCACCATAACCTCGTTGGTGCTTCGGGATTCCGCACAGTAGCAAAAACCCCGTATTAAAGCGAAGCTATTAAGGTCACAGTCTCCGATGGTCGTGTCCGCGTGTAGAAAAAAACTCTCGTTGGCCGTATGCTGTACGTGCGAGTGAAAGCGCACGAGGGACGCGCGCTTTCACGGGGAGCGAACGCACGGTGGAGACCAAACGCGACTTCTTCCGTCGCGCGAAAGGCCATCGGAGGACGGGAGGGAGGGAGGGGAGGCGACGTTTGGCTGCGGCACCAAATGCGTATCTTGCGACCGGGCGCAAGGGGAACTGGCGACTCAATCAGAGTCTGAGAAAATTTAACATAAAAGGCATATGCGCTGCTGCTGTTTCGTTTCATGACATTTGTTTATGGGCTGTCATTCTCAAATTCTGAGGAGCTGTATAAACTTGGACATGTAGCAGCACCAGCAACGCGCAGAACTGTTGATGGCGTTTTGCCCGCATTCGCACCGAACGCGCGCGGCATTGGTGACGTGTTTATGAAGAACGTGCCAACCTTTGCCGTACACCCTATGGCGATGTACCGCAGCGACCATAAGGCCATGGTCCCTGTGGTCACTAAATATATGAAAACCACCGAATCATGTATATTTCTCATTCTTTATTAGTTTAACTAACCAATTACACCATCATATCTTAATAGTCATAATTGGAAATACATATTTGCCACCATAGTACAGCTTCACTGGTCTTCCATCTCCCCCCCAGTGGAAGCGCTGACAGGTTTTTTATGTTTGTAGATACGGTACTCTGATGCAATAACGCGTTCTACCGCTTGAGCTATACTGCGTTAACACTGCATGGGCTATACTTAGGCACAAGTTTGCACGTGCAGTGTAAATAACGCGAATTCCCTCTTTCATCGAGTGGAAGACCTCGAGACATGGCTCTGACCAAAGTGGAATAATGTTTGAACAAGGATGTTTGCCTGTCTAGGAAAACACCACCCGCGAGGGTAGTTTTGTTCCTTGTTTCAAGAATGCCTTGCCGAAGCAGTAGGTGTGTTCAAACAGAGCATACAAATATTTACAGTGCGACAGGAACCCCGTCAGCTCTAACAGACATTTGTTCCTAAAAAGACGCTGCAACAGGATCCTAACGTTGCTGAAGGAGTCTTGCCGAAAGTGTTAAATGTAGACAGCAGACATTTGAAGAAAACCATGGTAGCCTGACTAATTTTAGGGTGCGAGTGTAGGGAGCAAGAAAGTCCTACAATTAGCGACATTGCAAGACATTTTCATGGTAATAAAACTACTTATTGATGTCTCTACCTCTGAACTAAACAAGAAAGATCATCTAGGTGATCAAAATACACAGTGACGATATTCTTCAAGTGCTAAATATACATTAGCACCTTAAAAAAACCAAATAGGAGCCGATAGTAAGGACGCATACTTGAAGATGAAAAAGTTTGCTTGAAACACATAAATGAGCGCTTTGATCGTTGCGAACCTAAATATGAAACCATAATTGACCATAATACGAAACGATAATTGCGAACCATAGTGTGAAACTTAACGTGTAGCTCGCGATGTCGTATACACCGCTCGTAATGATATACAAGGTATCTGTGTATCGAGTTATTGTGCTGAAAAAATGCGACATCATAATGAACAGCTTATGCAGTGCTTGAGCGTTATTGCTCCCATGAGACGCATGCGCCGAGTGCCATAGACAATAGACGCATGCACTTGGCACTCGGCATGCGCCGAGTGCCAATAGCTTCATATGCGCTGTGCTTTCGACGTTTATTTCGCGTTGAAGTGAGACGCTGCTGCTGGCGCGCTTTCTCCGGCGTTTTCACACCGACTTTCCGCGGTCATCGAGCGAGATGTGTTGAAGTTTACCTGTGCACGCTTGACACCTTTTTTGTCTATTTAGTTAGTAAGCGAATGTTTACAACTTCATACAGCCCATTAAACTACTATTCTGGCTTCGTATAGCTCTCTAATAATTTGCTGTCGCAATCTATGCTTCGCCTTTCGGGCGAAACTGCCACTTTTACAGCGAAGGTGTTAAGGGCTCAGTCTCCGATGGTCGTGTCTGCGTGTAGAAAAAAACTCTCATTGGCCGTATGCTGTATGTGCGCTTTCACGGGGAGCGAACGCACGGCGGAGAGCAAACGCGACTTCTTCCATCGCGCGAAAGGAAGTGGGGGGGGGAGGGGGGAGGGGGGCGGAGGCGACGTTTCGCTGCGGCACCAAATGCGTATCTTGTTACCCGGCGCAAGGGGAACTGACGACTCAATCACAGTCTCCGAAGATTTAACATAGAAGGCATGCGCTGCCGGTGTTTTTCCCATTCTTTAATAGTTCAAATAACCAATTACACCATCAAATCTTAATAGTTATAATTGGAAATACATAATTCCCACCATAGTACAACTTCGCTGGTCTTCCATCTACACCCCAGTGGAAGGGCTGACAGTTTTTTTTTTTTACACTATATACAGTAGATTGCGTACTCTATTTAGGATTTGTTAATCTCCGTATTTTTTTTCACCAACCAAAAAGTGTGCCCTTTGCTCCACCTGAACGACTTCTCGTATGTCTGTCACGAGCCGCAATATTTCGGGCTTTGCAAAACGAGCTCAGTTGGGTGGATAAATAGAGACATATGATAAAGAAGCCAAGTGAACAGCATGACCAGGAGAGACTGACACTGCGAGGTTCGAAAAAAGGGTCCTAGCTTTCTTGCGCGCAAGCAGCTCCATGGTGCATATCGAAACAAAAAAAGACCTCTTCATCCACGGCCTTTGCCGAACTATGCTTTTGCTCTTCGCATTCCATTTCCTGCTCCTTTGATGATCATTCTTTATGTCGTTCCTGCCTGCGTAGCTTTCGCCACCGCTTCCGAATGACAGTTGTCTGATTCGAGAAACTTTCCTTGCTGGGAGGTCACAGAGCTGTCAGTTACATGAATGTGAGACTTCGGAAAGACTTTTCTTTTTTCATTTTTTTTTGCTTCCTGTTGTAGCTGTTGCTGGTTTAGTGGTGCGCTCCATTAGGGACGTTATTTTGTGTGTGTGTGTGTGTGTGGGGGGTCGAACCAGAACATGCGTTAGTGGTGGGCAAGTTTGCCGTATGTGGCTACATATGTTCTTTCTCACTGGCACAGGTAAGTCGGGAGAACATTCAGAGCGGGAATGGGTTTCTGAATTTAGCTGTATGATCTTTTTGCAGTACAATCATGCTGTTGAAAGTGGCTGATAGTCATTTTTCTCGTCTGGTTTTATGTTGAACAAAATCTGAACCTATTGACGGCGAGTATTTCTGCCGGAAGCGCCTTCCATCTGCCGGAAGCGCCTCGCTTGCGTAGTATATGAGGGATAACGCAACGCACTCCTCATAGGTTTGGCTGTCGGCGCTCAATAAAAACGCAACGCGGGAGCCCTCCTGCACATTTCTGTAAGTACTCTCGAAACGAGGGAAGTTTTTTACTGTCAAAATAATAATCTTGTGCAAACAGAAAGCACAGAATGGTTTACAGACGCTATCTTTTTGCCGAACACGTAAAGTGAACGCCATCTGCTCGTGGTCGCTGTGGTGGAGTCCCCCGAACCGGTTTCCTGCCTGAAAGGTAGGCTATCGCTGAGAGCAAACTATGTGAAGTATGCTCTTTTAGTGGGCTGTCTGTATAACCAAATGCAGCCTAACAGAATGATCGCTGCGAGGGCGTTTTCGCACCATGCCGTGAGCTTTAGACCGCAGTATATGGGAATTTGACAGCACACTAGCAACCTGTGTTGCGTGGACGCTATCAAAGCTGTGAAAAAATAATTTCGTTATAACTAGGGACTTCTATGCCTACGCTGACATGTGAGGTGCCATCGCGACGATTCAATCTTTTTTTAATTATTGGACGTTTCAATATCATTATTTTTGCAAGTTGCTTCTCACTGTAGATTTATCGGTCTCCTAAGCAAGCAATTTCCCCGGCTTCTTTTTCTTAATCCAGTACATTCATTGTTTGGTGCTAACACAAACATGATCATTACACCATACGTTTTAATGCGCCTTGTTACCATCCCCGTTTCATTCCAGTGAACTTGCCGCTATCTATAGCGTCAACAAGTTGATAGATCAAAGCTTCGTGACATAAGCCGGGCAGAGCGCGCGGGCGAGCGTCTCAGTGCGCGCATTCTGATACTCACCAAACATCGCAGCCGCGACGCCATAGCAGACATCTTCCTCGCGGAAGAACTCGCTATACGCACCGGAGTTGTAGCCGATGGCTGCTTGCCGGTTCTAAGTTTCGCGATGCAAGCTTCACGCAGCTTCATGTCCTGTGGGTACGTGTGGAGGCTGACACAGGACTCCATTGCGTACGGCCGGCACTGCCCCACAGCGAGCAGTAGCCTACCATATTGGATGCCTTCAAAGGCAGCCACTACCTATAGTGTTTTAAAGTATTGTCAAGCAGACATCCGAAGCGGAAAAACCTCCCCACTTATCAGAACCGCAGCGCAGGTGGGACTTTAAACTTTCGTTTTCAGCTTGCTTCGGCGCCGTCCGAAGCAGCCGACGCGGCTGCTGTGTCCACGTAATCCCTCATATCACCTCACGCCGACGGCGGCGCCAGCATTTCCAGCGCTGGAGCTCGCCCCCAATAACATTAAATATAGAGTCCGTTTTTATGTACAGATGCGAACCAGTGCACTTTTATTACGGACACATATGTATATAACCGCTGTGTGTTTAAGTTCAGATGGATATAGGTTATGGGAGTCTTTCATTCATCGTCATTTGCAATTCGTGTTCTGTCTGTTGAGCATTACTGCCATGCGGCGCACCTTAAGCTAAATAAATAAAGGAAGGAAGATAACTTGCAAAAGAAGGGCACATGTTATAGTCACATCTATTTTAGCTCCTGCACAGTAGCTACTAAGAGAAGCTCGGATTTTACTTTTCGCTTTGTGGCCAGTACGCTCCTCACTTTTTTTCTGGTAATAAAATTTACGTACGTACTGCTTCTTGCTGTCTCCAAGCTATTGATATTTCATGCGCTCCTGCGCCATTCCAACGTGTGCGGTCGAATAAAACACGAAGATTGCGCAAGAGACCGAGAGCATTATCTTTTTTATTCTTATTTAAAATTCTATTGCGATTGGCCTATACCGGAAAAGAAAAAAATTATTCGCTTTCCTTATTTTTCTGTTCTTACTTTTGTTCTTTCCACTAGCACGTCTTTCATTCTGCGAGACACTTAATATTTGGGCGAACAATGCATAGCTGGAACCACATGGTAATAAGTGAAGCAGAATTGCGAGTGAAGCGCTGTCATCTCTGCATAACTGAAAAAACATTGAGATGTTCAAAACAGCCGTTCCAGTGGAGCACAGAGAAGATTATAACGAAGTAGTGCTACATTTATTTTGTCGTTCTGGACAGTCTGATTCCATAAGAAAGCTAATTAGGATGTACCTATAGCGGTTTTGTAACATTAGGCACAACATAACCCGCAGCGATAACCTATAAACATAGCTTGACGGCCACAAACCTAACGAAATTATCAAGCACTGCTGTATATTACCATCACGATTTGCTTGAGCGGAGGCCTGATTTACGCCGACGTTTAACAAAGCATCAAGCCACATTTATAATGTTACACTGGCTAGGTGATCTGAATTACCACATAACGCAGACGTTTGTGACGCTTGAATGCAAACGATTTGTAGTGTTGTGATTCATCATTCAAATTTCTTATTGACCATGGCTTAAATAATAAAAACAGAAGCCATATAGCACAGATTAATATTGCAGCACGTACGTTGTTTCGTGTGGCCCCATTCCTCCCCCCCCCCCCTTTTTTTTTATCATGTTATCGTACTGCGAACGTTTTGCCTGCTGTATTCGAAGGTTCTTGACGTTGTTGCCAATTGTATCCCGAAAATGTTTTGTCTAATCACATCGAGAGCGCGACGCTAGGACGGTCGTATATTATGGAATGTAAGAAGGTACGAGGCGCGTAATGCTTCGAGCGATAACATGATAACAGTGATAATCTAGTAACACAAACGGTCACCTGACAAAAGAAATGATTACGCGTTACAATAGAAACTCCTGAGAAAGGAACCAGCGCAGTTTATAAATAAAATAGCCTAGCATCTCTAACCCTACTTTTTCTCGCCATTTAATTACGGCAATCGCGACTGGGACCGAGCATATTTTTACTCACTTAGCAAGCTTCTCACGCATACGTGTCGGAAAGACATCATTACTGGTGCGCAGCGTGCAGACGTTGCATCACTGATAGGTGTGATGCATATGTATGTCTTTCTTCAGAACTTGAAGGGAAATAGACTTTTCGCATAACCGACAGGCAAGGCGTGGCCGTGCGTGCAATGCAAACTTTTAAAAGGCAGGCACTCTACGACAGGCTGATATTCAAGAAATGTGAGGGAGAAAATAAGGGCAAGGGTACAGCGCTAGAATAGGGGAGCGTCTCGTTGCGCTATTCAATTGGTGTTCTAAATTTATGTTCATAGTTCTGGTGCCACGAAAGACAAAACGTTACACAGTGAAGACAAGACAGATATATGTCAGTATTCTTTTTCTCGGTATTTGTCTTTAATGGAGATAAATAATGATCGCCAACCCAGAGTATAGGAGGAGTGACGGTCGATGTGGAAGGCGTATTGGATGATGGACAAAAAATATATAATTACCCAAGCAAGCAGCCTAGAGTGGTCGAAATTCTGACGATCCAGCCGCTTAAGTCAAATAATTTGTTGTCTCCATTCAGTTTATGTTTTGTTTCATGTTTCGCTCTGCACCAACTGACAAACACAAGAACGAGTAAACGAAACAGCAAGTTATTTATCGTTTCTTTTAAATCTGACAGGAAACATGTATGGGACATGTGCACACATTTTCAAATACTTTGAAGACTATGTGTAAGTATTTCTTCACATCCATATCGAAAGAAAAAAGCCCGGTGCTCGAATGACCCATTGAGAGAAATGCAGTTCCCCTAACGTGAAACCTGGGGAGGTGCGAAGCATGCAGTGATGCACCGCTAATGGGCTCATACTGCCTTAATCAATGGCTGATAACCCCCTAAACGTGGCCTCCCCATTACGACGACAGAAGAGAAGTGAAATTCAATGCTGCAGTGATCAGTGGCAACGCAACCAGCTGTAGAAGACGGCAAGGAACGCGGGAGCAATGGCACGAGCGCGAGCGCGAGCCACTTGCTTACCTACGACGACGACTACAACGACGACGACGACGATCACGACAGGAGATGCCGACAGCCCAGGCGCATAAGGTGCTTCGCATCTAAAAAAAAAACGCACTTATTACAGTGAGGCAAAACATAACGCAATCTGACATGCCGGGTCGTGTTTCTGGGCTATCTTTTCTCAATAATCTTGAAACTCAGGAAAGCATTCGGCACTTTGTATGACGACATAACTAGCGTCGTCCACGTGCGATGCCGATGTGACTAGCCTATAACGAAGCCGGGACTTCATTCCTGCACTTTCTGAATGTGTTCGCCGCGATTTCATCCTGTAGCTTTCGCTGCCTTGAACGTAGTTTGTGGGATGAAGTAACTTCTAAGCAGAAAATAGGAGAATGAAATCAGAGGAGAAATTCCATAAAACTTAGGCGATACGATTTGTCCCGTTTCAACTAGACTACAGCTCAAAGCTGCTTTGAGCGTTCTGTCATCACATCACTACAAAACACGGCTCCCTAACGTCTGCTAAGGTAGACGAAGCTTCTCACTGGCCAAGCCGCCATCGACACAAGCGTTAGAAGGAGAATAAAAAACGTGACTTCACATGTAGCTTCTTCTATACCTCTCAACTGCGTCATGCAATCCAGCCACCTGAGCAGAAAACGCAACTCCGACTGGTTGGACCTCACGTCTTCCGAAAAGAAATATATATATCTATCCTTCGCCTAATACTGCAACAGGCTAATATTCTGTCATGCGCATTAAGTGACGACTCCAAAACGAATAAGACACCGTACCTTTCGTCCTTTCTAATTCCATAGAACTTCTTTCGTGGCGTTTCGCATCACTGGAAGCAGCCAGACGAAATGACGCCTACTTGCGCTTATGCTTAAATTCGCCTGAAATACACGGCAAGGCACAAAACTTCCGACAGCTTTCGAGAAGACATCGGCGTTTGCTAATGTCGTTGGTGCTGCAAAACGGTCTTGTCAACAGAATAATCTGACACAGGCCGCCGCCACAGTTACCTGCATTATCTCGCTCTTCACCCAAATGCTACATCACGGCAAGAACAGACAGCTCGGCGACGGTGGTCATTCGTAAGAGTAGACGCTGCGTCATTGCAAAGCCGGCAGAAGTAACTATGATAGCACAGTAAAAAGAAACATTAAAATGGACGTTTGAAATATCACCAGTTTGCTTGTATTTGCAGCCCAGGAAAATTCATCAAGCGATGAGCTTTTATTCAGCACCATTGTATAGTTTATCGCATAAAATAGTGCACCTCTAATCATTAGGATAGCATTGAACAAGCCGTGTGGTTATCATCATCAAGCGTAGTTGGGACGATACAAAAATTCAGCGCTTCACTCACCTGGTTTCACCACTATAGCCACGTCAGCATGTTCCACGTCACAACACATGCAAAGTGTAATCGTATGCGCCAATTCCAGGAATGGCTGCGCCATGTACAAATTGCCAAATTGTCTGCGGGAAAGCTATCTCTACAAATACAAAAACAATCTATTCCGTAAAGAGAGATGCTGGTATTACTAGACAACTATAGTGGATACAAAATATAATCCGGTCAACTCTTATGTGGCTTCGAGGCTTCATTTCTGCGGTACTGTCGTTCACGATGGCACATCGCACTCCTGTTTAAGCACGGTTAACATGTATTCTGCTCAGTTATCTTTACAGCGAAGCTGTCTAGGGCTAGGATCCGGGATTTTATCGCGTCCGTGCGGAAAAACTTTCCCCTAAAAAGTGAAAGTTAAAGAGCCAACAACAAAAGCAAACGCATATCGCCGCTCGCATCATTGCCCTGCTGGCGGTAAAGCTTCGCGCCCTTGTGTCAAGTGGCTTGAAGCTGTCGCTGCAGTGGCTTCCCTCTCACGTCGGCGTCCAGGGCAACGAGGAGGCTGACGCCCTGGCAAAGGCAGCACACCACCATGCTCCTGTACCAGTCAGCGCGGCTGTAACTGCCTTTGACTACGCAAGGCATAAAGTCCCTATATACGAAAAGTACCGCCATCTACTCTTTCCTCCGCAGCCTCCTCTCCTAAAGCGCTTGCTTTTTTCTTTATATTTTGCGTGCGAAAGCCAAGTCGGCGGTGGCGCACCCAGAAAGTCTACGTTGAAGCTTTCAGGCCGGGCACGCTGCCGCCGCCGGCGACTGCGGCTGCGCAGAGGACTTTCAACATGGCTATGAGGCGAAAAAACAAAAACAAAATATAAAGAAGTGAAAAGCGTGCGCTATCATCGTCCAATCGGAGATACAGGAGAGAGAGAAGCGGCGTTTGTCAAAGGATGCCGGTACTTTTCTTATATAGGGACTTTAGCAAGGCACGCGTTGCAACGGCACCTAACGGCACTGCACCCGGATCGGCATGTCGCCAGCGGTCGCCCTCCCCATCCACTTCCTGATCGCGGCCTCGACAAGGCAGGAGCGGTCTCTCCTGCTGCGCCTCCGGATCGGCTTCTCCCGGACGGCTTCCCGGAAGTACAGCATGACTCCATCCCCGGCCTGCTCAGCGTGCGGAGAGGAGGAAACAATCGACCATCTACTTTGTTTCTGCCCCGCCTTCTCCAAAGAAAGGGCTTCTCTCTACACGTCATTCCGACGCCTAGGACTCCCTACGGACTCAGCATCGCAGGTGCTCTTTCCCGGTCGGCTCCACGGCTCTGCCTTTAGGCACCTTCTCACATTCCTGGAGGACACGGGGCTGTCGTGCAAATTGTGAATGCGCCGCCTGGCTACCCCTGACAGTCAAGGGCTGTGTAATCAATCGACCTTCTCCCTCTTTTCTCTCTCTTTTCTTTCTCTTTTCTTTCTTCTTTACATCCCCCGCCCCTTCCCCAAGGCGCTGAGTCGTGCTCCTTAAAGGGCTGCAGAAAATAGCGCCTCTTCCTCTTCACAACCACAATCTCTCTCTCTCTCTCTCGGTTTAACGGCCACCTGTTTCTAAGACGATGTGTCTCTGTGAATGTATAACGTAGTGCGTGACGTAGTGTGCGCCTGACAAAGCGACCAAAGAGAAAAGGCTTGCGCCCTTCGGCGCCACCGCGCGAACGAACTCGTGCCACTGCTCACGCGTTTGTCGTTGTTGCCGTCTTCTACAGCTGGCTCCGTTGCCGCTCATCTTTCCAGCGTAGAATTTCACTTCTGTCGTCGTTAATGGGGAGGCCGCGTTTACCGGAATATGAGCCATTGCCTAAGGGCGTATGTCGGTGTTACGTGACGGACAGATTTCATAACAGAGGTGATACGCGAATATGTGTGCGTACTTACCGTCACGGTGACCACCAATCCGGACAATGAATATGTTCGTACCTTTGTTCAAAATTCTGTGTCACCTCTGTGTTGTGCGCTAAACAGCTTCGCTGGTCATCCACCTTCAGGTGGATGACCTGGCTCTTCATGACTCATGAACTTTTTTATTCGTGTTTGATTTCATTCAGATGTTACAGCTGCATTATGGAAGCAATTCACAAGCGCCACATAGACCCCAGCCTTCACTCACTCCTCTTTAGAGGATGAATAAAAATCCGAGGACACCTAAGCACTTATGAGTTGTTAATGCGAAAACATTTATGCCCAGTTGAACGCCGCTGAGCGGTCCTTCGAGTTTTGCGTTGCGAGTAATGTGCCATAGCGGTACGGGCTGCCCGAGCCAAAAAGCAGCAGCAGCCTGCGGTGCTGGCTCGGCCCCCACGCGCCGGCTTCGTTGACCGAGAGCGAGGGTGACGTGGCGTCGCGACGATGCCCTTTCTGCTCATGCAAGACCTGGCAGAGCAGTTGTTCGCTTTCGCCCGGTATGCTCCGTTGAGGCATGCTTGTAACGGGACATTGCAGCCAATGGGAATATGTCAAGGCGAGGTCGTGACGTGAGGTCGCAGGCAATAGGAATTTAGGCGTCACTCCGCTGCTACTGACTACTGATGCCTGATTTTTCACTGAATGGGCCATTTTACGCTTTCGCATCAAAAATCGCGAAAACAGCCTGACCAAAACCGCTAAAATGGTCATGTGGCTAACATCTTAAGTTCCCTTTCATGCAGAACTACAGCGGCTTGGCTAACGCAAAAGTAACCTGCTCATTAGATAAGGTTGAACTTAGCTATTTCCTTTGCCCCCTTATCAAGGTTACACCGAACTGTTTATCTGAACGTTGTGACGCGTACTACGCGCCCGTTTCAAAATAAACAAATAGCAACTCGCCTAGCTCGCTACTCTTCTCACGAAGTAAATAAGCCGTCGAGGCCAAAGCCCAGCAGGAGCGTCTTCACTGCTCACAATCTCAAACTTACAGGGGTGTTCCCAATACTGTGGACACTGCCATTCACAAAGCACATGTGGAACGCGCAATCGAATTCAGGACAGAGCGTTTCTGTAATCACTCAAGCACCGTTATTCATTGGAGTACCATAATCGTGAGGGCTTCTCAAAACGATTGAAATTGACAAGAGCGTAAGGACCTACGCTGGCACCTTGAGGATAGAATTTGCCGCGAATGAATAGTCGACGGCTTACACCGAAGTGTAATTTTTAAGGCCTTCCGTTTTCTTTTTCCTTGCGTGCTTGACCTTGCCTGGCTACTTCAGTGCAGGTATTGGAAGTACTCCAAGCAGGTATTGGCCGAACTAATGGTGGACAACTATAAACGAAGTGTAAGAAAGAAAGGCGCTTTATACTCCGTCCCCGCATTAGAAGATGCTCTACCTTGGGCTTCCCGAATGCGGCAAGATCGCAGCACAAATATGGGACCTTGGTAACAGTGTTACCAACGGATGGCAGCAGTAAAGGAAAGAAAGGAGCACAATTTACAACCTAGCAGTACCTAAAGAAAAGGAATAAACATAGATCATAATTATCTCTTTCTGTTAGCGCAGGATGATCAAAGGCAGACCGAGCGAATCACTTCGTGAGTGTGCCCGAGGTTAAAGCCAGCCAGCTTGTAACATCTGTCTAGTTCTGTAGAAAGACAAGCACCGCTTCACTTTTAAAGCGAAGCTTTCTTGGCCTATACTTTCCCTGGTTTGGCGTGGCTGCCTGGCTGTTGGGTCGGTCGCTACCTCGCGGTATATATTTTAACAGAGGACCTGTTCTTAGTCGAGCGTGCGCCGTCGATGACGGCGCCATCACGCAGGAGCAGAGCCGGAGAAGTCACGTAACCCGCTCGCCAGGAGGAGAGGAGCCGACCAATCGGAGCACGCGCCGAGGAGGAGAAGGAGACGCGCCGGGGTATAATAGGTGACCCGTAAAACCAGCAATCGCAGGGAATTGTGGGGCGCGCCGTCTGCTATACTCGCGGACAACTTTCTGTGGCAATGAAGGGAAAGCTACGGGCGCGTGGATGCTCCACATGTGTTAGCGCGCCAAGTAGTCCGGCAGCGTTTGACAGTGCTTTTGGTTGCTCGGAACGGACGCTCAATCGACGCAGCTTTCACGTGCGACGGTTTCGCGTTTGCCCAGACGCGGAAGGGAAAAGCCGCAACGTAAGTAAACTTTTACGCTCAGTGGTGTGTTCTGTCTTATGTAACTGTTGCTAATAAGCTGTTTATGTTTTCTCTTCCCCAGCCTAAACCACCGTGGATTAAAACGCGGGACTCTTTTCAGAAGCGCTCTCATTTGTGCGCGCTTCACCTCCGTTAGCTTTCCTTTCATTGCCGCAGAAAGTTGTCCGCGAGTATAGCAGCTTCTGGTTCGACGGACGACGCTGCGGCATGACCGGCGCACGTGTTTTTCTAACGCGGTTTCAACTGTCAGTCGTGCGAAGCTTTCCGTCCGCTTTGTCGACCAGCAATGTCGCACCATTCAAGCAACTGATTTCTACGTTTCACTTCACTCTGGGCGCGACGATGACGAGCCAAGAAAGGCAAGAATACGCTTTTATTCATAAACGAACTCTGGTTTCCGGCCAGTTTTCCAAAGTTTTCGCCCGCTTTCTTGCGCGAAGATTTCGAAGTTCTTTGCCAATGTTGTTGCCGCTAAGGCACACACCAACGACTCTCGGACAATCTGGCCACCCTCCACCCTTGACCCCAGCAGGGACATTTAATAAAGTTTTGTCTCTCTCTCTCTCTCTCATTTACTCGGATGCTTTCATTACTTTATCCACGGTCATTACCTCGTAACATCGATGGCGAACACTGGGAATACAGGCATCCCCAACAGCCTATTTTGATGGCCCTTGCAGGATGAAGGCCTCTCGCTGCGATCTCCAATTCCCTTGTGTTGCACTAGCTGATTCTAATTTGCGCCTGCAAATTTTCTAATGTCATCCCCGTAGCCGTGTAATATGCCACGTAGTAGCGGACATTTCGCGCATTCCTTGCATGCCCAGAGATAACGCCTTCCTCACTTGAATTATTCGAGCTGTCAGGATATAAAAAAAAGAATAATTTAAGTTGTTCTTGAGTTTCCTTTATACTTCCTGTCCTTTCTTGCAGCCCCACGAAGTTGCAAAATTTCCTTTTATCACGCAAGAAAGCACTGGTACTTCACGTCTCCACAGCTGGCGAAAAATTACGGTGACGTAACGGATGCTTTTCGAGATAAAATGTGACTGCACTCTCACGAAAAACCTGAGGAACTTGGAAGTAAGCAAATCAATTTCAAAATTTTTTTGTTGTGAAAATAAATCAAACCGTCTACTTTCTGCGCAGAACCACCCGCAACTTGAAAGCTTGGAGAAAAATCTATATGGCTCAAGGACGGAATTTCGCGAATAGAAGGGTTACGCAATGCATTTTCTCCCACAACGAGAAAAGCTATTCATTTATTTGGTTTGTTGTTCTCTCGTATATTTCTTTTTCTCTCTGTATCTCTCCCTTGAGAAGAAAACTGGGATGCAGGTTATCGCAAACATAAAATAGAAAGCTGCTCGTTTCTTCCCTGCTTCAGTAAATTGGCACGAAAATGATCAAGCCATTAAAAGAAGAGAGTCAATCACAAGCAGCGTGGATGCAACGCACATATGCGTATGTCAAGGCCGCTGCAACCAGGGCAGTAATTTACCATGTTAAGTGAAGTTTATTTTGCGTAGTGGGACGGGTGGCTTTTATGCTGCGGTGAAGAGGAGGTCGGAATGTCGAGCGAGGGTGTTGTGGAGACTAGGACTGTGAATAGGAGAATAGTATGTGTAGGTCACGATGCCGATTCATTGGTAACATCACTGATGACATCATTGGTGCTACAGCGGATGCGCACCTGCGCTCGGTCGCAGAATCTGCGCAACGCGCCTCAGTGGCGTGAGCTACACTAGCTCTCAGGTTAGGGCTTCGTGTAGCACTCGAGAGATGGCTGTAAATGGAGCACGTCTATCAATGAAAAGTGGCGCAAGCCGTGAAGCTGCTTTAACCAAAATACGGTAAACTCGACGTCGGCGGAGGTGGCACCAAGAGGCTTGAACAACGAAAAGCTTCTCTTACTTTTACAGGCATCTTCGACCATCCAGGAGGATTTCTGTCTAATTTTCAACATTATGATTCTTTTTGTTAAGAAATCCAGCACGAACCGGCACAAGAAGCAGATGAGAAGAAAGTAAGCTGGTGAATGAGTAAGCGATAATTTTTTTCATTATGTGGTTATACGTGCCAAAACTATGATATAATTATTAGGCACGCCGTAGTGTGGGTAGTAGTAGTAATGAACTTTATTTATCAAACGAACAGGTGACGTCCTCAGTCCAAGACGCCATGGGCCCTGGCCGACCGCCGCACCCTGTGAACACCATCCAGATAGCACAGGCCTACACACTCCGATTTATGACGTCATGTTGCCTGGTCCGAAATTTCAATTGCTAAGGCTGACGTGACAAAAGCGGCGACGTCAAAATCACTGTTGCTTACGCAGGACCATCCCCATTAGAAACTATAGCAGTCGGGCCAGGTAGCATCACGTCATGGATCGGAGTGTGCAGGCCTTGTGCTATCTAGGTGGTGTTGGCCCTGTCCACCAGGCTCTCCTGGTTGTCAGGGTCGGGGCTAGCCTGCCGCACCTCCCGGTGCTCGACGGTTGGTTCCTTGATGGCTTGTACGTCGGTGCTGTTGCATAACCATACCACGTGATAGAGGGTGTTGAGCCCTTTGCAGTGCCTGCATTCTTCCTGTAGCTCGTTGGGTGCACTCTCTTTAGGAGTACCGGAGCGGAAATGAGTTTGTCTGAAGTCTTCTGAAGTCAACCGCTTCGTCTTTGCTCAGCGTGGAGTGCAGTGGAAGATAGCGCCTTTTGTTCTGTCGGTAGTGCGCGAGTATGTCCGAGTACTCCTTGGGGATGGCGACCGGCCTCCTGTCGACCAGGTCCGGCTGCTTTGCTCGGAAAGCGTGTACTCGAGCCGAAGCGTCTGCCGTGGGCCACGTTCCCCGCCAGGGATTCCAGATTAATTTTGACCATCACTTGGGGTTCTTTAAGCGTGCACCCAATGCATGGTACACGGGCGTTGTTGCATTTCGCCCCCATCGAAATGCGGCCGTCACGGCCGGAGTTTGAACCCGTGCGCTCGGGCTGAGTAAGCGTGAGTAAGCGTTACTCGGGCGTGAGTAAGCAATAGTGAGCGAATGAGTGAGTGAGTGAGTGAGTGAGTGAGTGAGTGAGTGAGTGAGTGAGTGAGTGAGTGAGTGAGTGAGTGAGTGAGTGAGTGAGTGAGTGAGTGAGTGAGTGAGTGAGTGAGTGAGTGAGTGAGTGAGTGAGTGAGTGAGTGAGTGAGTGAGTGAGTGAGTGAGTGAGTGAGTGAGTGAGTGAGTGAGTGAGTGAGTGAGTGAGTGAGTGAGTGAGTGAAAAGATCTCCTGCGGCAGATAGCTTAATTCTAGTCCTTGACCCGGATTATTCAAAGAGGAGATTATTATTACTTGCACGGGAAACGAAAACACGTAATCAATTATTTGACTGAGAAATCGCTAATTACCTTCCTAATTAATTGCCTTAAGGCACATATAGCAATGTACGAAAATTAGCCGGCGAGCTTTTAAAACCTATCCATTGAAACCAATTTTGAGATGGGTTTTGAGATATGCGCCATCCAGCTACAGTAAATATGCACTGCTTCATTTCCTTTTAAAACGATTATATATATTGATAAAAGTATTTCTTTCTCTCTCTCTCTCAACACTCTTTTATGCATTGAAGCACAAAAGTACCATAAACGCCCATGTATTTCATAGCACTTTGGCATTAAATATATCGAAACTGGTTTCATCATGAAAATTAATTGCAAGTGTATAGGCCTTGCAAGCTGACCGGCTACAATTCGTAAAAACAAGAAGTGCCCAGAAGTAATGAATTAAGACGTTATCAGTTCATTTTTGCTAATTAGTTAATTATGTGTTTCGAATTCTTGTGCAAGTGATGTCCACCTCTTTGAATTATCGAGCTGAAGGAATAGCACTATGCTATCTGCCACAGGAAATTTTTAAAGAATTCCGTAAAAGTTAAAAATTATAACCCGGCAGTGTGCGCTTGCGTTTGACTTTGTACGTACCGGTTTCTTCGTACACCTTCACCGCAGGCGAAAAATAGGCAACTCTTCTTTTTTTTTTCTTTTTTTTCAGGCTACTAAGCTAAAAGCATAGGAGGGAAGTACCAAGTAGCAACGCCGCAAAAGCCCCAAACAACTTTATTGACACTAAAACCTCCCCCCCCCCCCCTTCCCCCCATCTTCCCCGCACCATCTATCTCATCTCTATTCTACAGAGCCCATTTGTCTCCGGCCGCCACAAGCGAATCTCGGGCTCGTGCCTCGCGACGTGCACACAATATCGTTCCCTCTCCAGGAACCCCACAGCGGCCCGTGGCTCACGCTGGCGCACCCCTACGATGCCGCGACCTTGTTCTGGCTGCATGCCGTCAGCAGCAGCCATATCTTCGTCATCGTGCACGGCGCGAACGACAGGGGCCCTACTGCGTCCTGCCTAATGAAGAGCTATCTCCTTCATTAGCAGTCATTAATCAACATTATCTCGACATTCACATCGGCTCCCGAACGCCGGTGCTGCGACGCTACGTCGAGAACTGGTATGCCTTTTTCCTTCCATTCGTCTTACCAAATTTGGTGTACGGCATTTCTGTACGACTTGTCATCTTTCTCTGTCATCACTTCCCACCATCTCGATACCAGCGAAATTTCCTCCTCCCCTAATAGCACTGTTCTATTGCCTTCCCCACCTATAGTTGCGTCGTAGTGATACCTCATCTCATTGTACTTTAGTGTGAATAGTAAATTACAATTGCAATTTGGTGACACGGTTCAACGTCACTATGTCCGCTGCGGTCTAAACTTAACAGACGTACTATCATGTGCACTCGCATCCATGACTATCGTCTACTGTCAACGGCAACGAAATAGAAGTGAAATAACAGGGTTGACAACCACCTCTGACATTTACCGAAGTGTACTGACCCCTGTACACTAAAGTGTAGAGTGCCTACAAGTTTGGTAACCTTCGAATACCACTCATTCAACCTTGACGTTACGTCATCAGCCGCCCGTTTCACTCCTAAATTCCCGATGAATGACGATGTACTCGTTCTATTTTTCTGAGTTCCTTCACATTTCATTCAAGTTACTTGAAAGGATGGCGATGACGTTCTGTTCAAATATTCTTGGGAAATATTAAAGTTGTATGCACTTGCATAACAAGCTAGTACGTGGAGCCAAGTCTCTGAGCTCATGATTTCGGTCTCGGTGCTCATCTGAATTTGTTACAAAACTTCAGCAGAGTTTAGTTTCCTTGTGTTTATACGCTTCGTTTCGTAAGCAGTATATAATCAGTGTCTTAACTGAACTCATAGGCGTGCTCATCCATCATTTCTAAGATCTTACTGCCTCAAACATTTCTTAATGACTCAAGTTAATCATTTCATAATGATTTCGTAATAATTCAATGCCAACCAGAAATTACAAGCAAAGTCCTACTTTTTAGTACTACACTGCCCACCACTCAGTTCTTCAGCAGACTGAAAATAAGGACATATAGTAAATAAGCAACGGTAATTAGTCATATACCGATTATATATCGTGCTAACATTACGAGATGACAAATTTTTACAATAGCGTGGATATTAAGCTTTCTATAACAATATCATCCGTACGTGCTGAACGTTTTCATCTTGACACTTATTTGCCTTATGACTTGGCACTCTTGCCATTTGAGATCAATGTCACCACGTGATAGCACAAGTAAATATAACATTGTCATTTTCTACTGAACCGAGGCAAGGCTGGGATAATATTCGTACAAACGTCGTGCAGCAGTATAGTCGTGCCAGCATAGCTAAATAATCGAAAACATTCAAGGGGTGCTTAGTTATCTCCACGTGGATGAATGCGAAAGCATTGCGACCACCGCGCGATGCCTATGCTCTTTCAGTCGTCCTAATTAACACCAAAGGTCGTGGGTTCGACTCCCACCAAAGGTCGACGGCTCGGCTCCCAACAAAAGCCGTGGGTTCGAGTGCCTTAGTTAACTGCGCCTTAATTAACTTCGCATTAATTAACACCAAAGTTTGTGGGTTTCAGTGTCTTAATTAACTTTATTATAGATAACTGTGTCTAAATTACCTTAACCTTAATTGACACCAAATGTCGTGGGTTCGACTCTAGGTGGGAGCTCGTGGATATTGGCTGCTCGGCTGAACCAACGAGATTTCTTCGAGGAAGCTAGTACAGGTATGGCTTTGGCCAGCACCCGCCTGCGCTATCACAAATGAGGGCTTGACTGGCTGCGGTTGATGAGGGTGCGAGTGTGGGCGCGTTGTCCACAGTTCACTTTTCTTTTAAGTCGTAAGCTTCTGTGTGTACTATCAGTCAGTATATATACTTCAAACACCGTATCTTGAAAGCGATCTGCACATGGCTCCTACCTTTGTATGCGCTGTGCTTTCGCCGCTCAGGTTCCGTTGAAGCGATAGACGGCACGAACCTTCGCTCGCTGCTGCAGGCGCGCTTGCTCACGCCAGCGTTTGACAATGGTTGTCTGCGGTCATCGAGTGTGATCTATTCATGTTTGCTTGTGCGTTCCGGCGCGACGTGGACCATCTATGGCGGAAAGTGATCACCTGACGGCAACTGACCAATCGGTGGCGGCGGCGAAGAGAAAAGGGCTGCTGTACTTTCCAGGTTCCAGTGACTTTAAGAAATTGTGTGCCATGCATTTCGGAGGCCAAGTGCAGGCTTCTCGGTGGTGGTGCTAGATGGCGCTGAGTGCTCTTGGGAAGCGCGGAAAAGGAGTTCCGCTGCAATATACGCCCGATACATAACTCGTTTCGACGGTGGCAATACGTTGTGTCGCTAAATTGATTCAGTGATAACGCATTGACATCGGCAGCCATCGTGAAATAGATTCTGCCGCAATATTCGTTGTTCTTTATTCCCAATAAGCTTCTGCGCCTACTAGCTGTGGGTATATAAACATCTTAAGCTCTCTATAAGTCAGCAGATCAAAGATCGATCACTTAATTACAGCGAGCTCTGATTGGTAGGTGGTCATCTTGAATTCGTTTGATACAAGGTGGTTGGTTTTATTGCGACAGCAATTATATAGACACTCTAGGCGAATTTCTGCCATCGGCGTCGCCGTCGCCCTCGCCGTAAGGTTCCGTATAAAGTCCACGGGCGATAAGATCGTCATCGCGTGCCGTACGCTGTAGGTGCGAGTGAAATCGTGCGACGGTAAACCGGCAATCGCGGCTCGCGCACACAAGGGCGGGAAGCGGGAAGGTAGCGCGCATTCTTCCAGTCACGCACAACGCTCCGGAGGGAGGGTAGGCAGGTGGAGGGGCCGCACTTCAGTCACCGCGCGCTTGCGCCGGAAGCGCGCGGCCGCAGGAAACACAATAAGGAAACACTAAAAGTGTTTCCTTATATAGTATCGAGCTAGTTCGCAACTTAAAACATTCTCATGGACAGGTGAAGAGAGGCTTAAAAGTAAGACCTGTCATATGGCGAATGAAGAGATTGAAGATGCGAGTTCGAAAATTTTTAGACCACCAGTTACATAGTAGTCATAATTAATTGCTAAAGGCTTGGCATTTGCAACGACATAGGTTAACGCTCAAAGTGTCCACTTGCAGTAGTTATCGTGGGCAGGCTAAATAAAATGCTAAGAATTGGACTCTACAGACAGCAGAGAAATTTCGAGCGTCGATGTCGGTGCATGGTGATCGGGTACTCTATATGCATGGCCAGAATTAATTAGTAAGAAGAGTCAGAGGCTTTCGTTATACGACAACTCTAGTCCGAGTCATTCTTGTGGAGGTCGCGCTCCTTGATGATGAATTCGTGAAGGGTTGGCACCGTCTACTTGATGTGGGGGGCGAAGCGCACCAGGAGCAGCCGCAGAGTCAGGCTCAGGTCTTCGGGCCATGCGGCCAAGCTCGCCCAGGTTGGAAGGCATGGACGGGAAGATGTATGCAGCTACGCAGCCCCCCCCCCCCTCCACGCACACACACGCTTGGCTACGCCATTGTCGAGCAAGTGGGGTCGTAGTGGGGCCGATGGTTGCAGAACCGGCCCTTAGCTGACAGTCAGTGCTTTTAAATAGACAAACGTTTTGCAGCCACCTGCTCACGACTGCACAAATGCGACGGACTGAACGCACGTTTCTCAAGCAACTTCTTTCGAAGTTGCTTGAGAAACGTGTTTTCGAAGCGCAGTGCCTCCTTCACAAGAGGGGTGGATCTGTGTTCCCGTTGGTAAAGAGGGGTGGATCTGTGTTCCCGCCTCGCAGTAAAGATCCAGAGACCACTCAGCACATCCTAATGGAATGCGACGGGATCCACCCAGCGAGAACCGTAGGTAACGTGCAACTCCCAGAAGCGCTTGGGTTTAAAGTGGAAGGAAACATAAACAGATCAGCCGTAGAGATCAGCAAGAGACGATTAGAGTACTGGTGGAAAAAAAGCAGGGAAAAGATGGATACGACCTGATCTCTTAAAATCATAGGCAGCGGTACAAGCTAAATTTTTGAAAAAGAAAGATAATGAGAGGGTATACAAAAATGCTAGATAAAGAACATGTGTAGTATGATTAAATCAAGCAGGCTAGGTGACTATTTGTCGCCACCCCGTTTCAAAGGGGATGCCAATAAATCATCATCATCATCATCATTGGTGGAGTGGAAGCTTGTTTGAGAATACGCAGGTAAGTCTGTGTTTATCTTGTCACGCCCTTGTAGCCCTGAAGCTTTGTCGTTAGTCATAGTAGTTCTTCGAGTTTGAGTATTTCTTAAGTCCGTCGCCGTTGGCTCTAAGTGACTCTCTTTATATCAACTCAGATATGAAAGCATATTCATCGCTTCAAGTCATTCTTATTCCTCATTTTTTTCTCTCCTTTCGGACACAAAGAGCAAGAAATCACTACAGGCTAAAAGCGTTGTTTTTAAACTCCTGGTGCCCTCGCCATCAACAATGTGCGTGTTTGAACAATTCCGCACCGACACCACGTTCTCGCGTTAGTGACTCAATACTCAGAAATAACAGACCGTACACGCCACCGCAGGTGCAATCTGTTTATCAACCATCCCTTCCATATTTTGGGGTTGGCAAGAATTTCCAATATATATGCTAATAAAAGAGCCAGATCACTTGAATTTCCACAACGGAAACAGTATGAGCTGTTTTTCTCCGAGAAATACTCGGATCACGTCGCCCTCTGTGCCTACGCCTGAAACGTAAGAGTGGCTTATTGAGTCTATTTATACAAGTGACTTTATTGTCTTATTAAAAAGGTGTGAAACTCTTGTCTACGACACATAATTATGCAATCGATACATTTGCATTCTGCCTTCTTGCGTGTATGTCAGCTCCACACCACTATCGTTCTCGTACTTAGCATGGACGGCTTATGGTAATTTAATGTTCGACTGCTTTGGCATGTCCCTGAACAAACTGACGCTGTCAGGGCTTCCTCTCTATACAGATATACATATAGAGACAATTTGTCGTGTACCTATATGCGTAAGCACGTTCTATAAATAAGCGCTAAGGGGAAGAATATTTCAAGAAAGCGTACCATGTCCGTAATAGCACAACAGCTTCCCGAAATCCTTGCGCGAACTAAGCTGTACCGTGTAAGAAGGCGCAGTTATACAGATTTCTGCCGTTAGATGTCATATTAGCTGCATGCGCCTCGCATTGCGAAAAATGTTTCAACGCCTAAGCAAGGCGTAATATCTTCCAAAGTTGTGTCTTAGAATGTCGTCGTATTTTGCCGAAATCAAGTCAATTAATTGTTTCTGAAATTTTTATGATCTGTTTCATCAGTTGGCTATTTTAAGGAGGATACCTTAAGCTCAAGCAACTACGGCGACAGTAGAGAAACAAGGTTAATGAAATCTTTCCTTCCAGGGGTAAGCGACGTCACGCAGACTTTTCCAGGGCTTCCGGTGTCACGCAAAAGCAGCCAGAGGTTGTTTGCCTAATTCAGTTATTTTGCTATTTCGTCTGCTCTGAGACAGGGCCAATTGTGGCAGTTGTAATTGTGACTCCGGGGAAGATAAACTGTCAAAGTGACCTAGCCCACAGCCTATAAAGCTCTGAACTTCATTTTCTTTGTCTCTCCCAGAAAACTTGTATTTCACAGATAAGGGCATCGAATTCAATTATGCTTTTAATCAGCATGGTTTGCTGCATTATTTATTCTACGCTTTGAGGTATAGCGTACATTTGACTAGTTACATCAATTACTGCATCCAAAATATTCAACTTTGTCTACAAAGGCCTCCGGTAGGCGTCGTGCTACTTTTATGCTCTTATTTTAGCACCATGACCATTTCTCATCCATTCACTACCCACAGATCATTCCACACGTCACTGACGTTATTTTATTCGATATATGTTTTACGATTCTATACCGCGATTTGTTCTTAGGCCCCTTTGCAGCCACATTGCATCCTGTCATCGGAACTCACTGATCATGGCAAACATACCATTCATTGTCTTGGCGCTCTTTGGCCACACTTGGCCCTGCGCCACCAAACGCCAAATATCATCATCATCAAAATATTCAACTGTGAGTCTCCCGCTGCAAGAAGCTTCTGTGCGTCGTGTGAGAATGGCAATGACTCAGATTGTCCTGTACAACGTTTTATAAGCTCTTTCTATATAGCTGGGAATGTAAGCAGCTTTGCCAATCCTTGCAAACTGACTCTTCAGGATAGTCAATGCTTTTTTTAAGCGTTTTCCCCTCTTTCTTTCTTTTTTGAAACAACCTTTCACTCTTTAATAACAAGAATAAATGGTTGACAACAGAAGATGATGCCAGCAACTCTTTGTTGGATTAATTAAAAATGTCCCAAGTCGCCGAACATCACAAGGACAAGAGAACAACATTAAGATATGTTATACACACTACCTATACACGAATCACAAAATTTCACAAGAGAGAAATTGCACGTATCACTCATCATTGCTTCAAAAAAGAAAGAAGTAATTCTGACCGCAAAACCGCCTTACATCCGCTGTCTATCCTAACACTGATCGAAAAAGTTGGTGGCCTGGAAATACCCTTCTAGAGCAACAGGTGTTCAACTTTCAAGAGTTCTTATTGTCCACGGGCCCCACAACTTCCTTGTAGTCATTTGTCTTCGATCAAACAACATAAAATCGAATACCCGTCGGCTTTCTGGTTAGTAGTATTTGCGGTATTAGTTGTTATCACATGAATCCAATAGAAAACGAATCTAGGGATAGCAGACGACAATTTAACTCCTTTACTACATGGATTATAGAAATAATATTAGATAATAATGCAGAAACGCAGTTAGTGACGCCTGCGGTTAAGAGGATGTTCAACATCCGCCGCCATTGCTATGGTTGGGCCCGGGCCGGAGAACACTCCCAGGGCTGGATCTACTACACATACACACATAGCCAGTAAAGCGGCCGGCAGGATGATTGCTAAGGTTGCTGAACGGTAGAGAATGGCGCGTGTAAATTAAAGGATGTAAATTCGGCTACCACCTGCGGTGTGTCGTCGTTCCGTCCCCTTTCATTTGTCTCTTCCTAGTTACACTAAAGCTAAGCTTTTTTTGCCTACATATACTATCACTGGATACCTGCACACTGTACAAGTCGATGCCCGGAATGAGCAGTCAGACGCTGAAGCAAAAGCAGCCTTGAATGATACCTGTGAAGTAGGTACTGCCTTCTCGTAAACAGACACGAACACCCTACTTCTTTGCGTCACACGCACCTCTACGTTTGAGCACTCGATCCAACCAGTTCCTTCCATCGCAAGCTCAGATGGAAGCAAACAAGTATGGTGAAACAAAATCACCTTGGTGCAGCGTCACAATGCGCTATAAATACCTCATAGGTTGCCGTGACACTGGCCCACATTCTGAGCACTGTCAGTTGCCAGTAACACTGGCATATATGTTTGACATTTGTCCTGCGCACGCGCGAGAACAGCGGTAACTGGTCTCTTTGATCGCCCACGTCGCAAGCAGGCCCCAATCTGATGAGGTTGTTTTACATTATTGACCTGAGGCAAACAGTGAAGCTATTATTATAAAAGCATCGCTGTGCTTTTTACAAGCTGATCGATTAGACACACGTCTTTAGAGATTGTGTAACGTAGTGGGCCTGTGTGTACGCAGCCCAGCACCTGAATTCTAACGCATGATTTGACATCGGAAAAGAGGCACACACCGCACTTTACTCATCATCCATTGCATTCACTCGACTTACCCACGCAAATGCTCCTGTGATTAGTTTTCCCCGAAATGAAGAAATAGTATTGTGTCGCTTACGCCTGGGTGTTTTATTCACCAATGCATACTCATTCTTGATTGGAATGAACGATAGCGTCAAATGCAACGTCAGTGGTTGCGAAGAAGCGATAGAACACCTTCTGTGCTACTGCGCGTCTTTCGAAAATGGAATGTTTGACCTCCGCACAGCTGTGAACCAACTAGATGGAACACCTTTCTCGTTGGACACAATCTTGGAAGACTTTTCTCATTGGACACAATCTTCGTACCAAGGTCTCACGTATTACCGCTGCAGAAGGCAACAAGATCGCTGCTGTGATTTCTCAAGGCTACCGCACTGAGCAATTGCCTGCGATACAGAGGAGAGAACTTTTCCTGCATTGGCGACATCAACACCAGACAACACTAGACATCAATTTTGTGGGTACTATAGGCACGGGCGTAGACAGGGGGGTGGGGGGGGGAGCCTTATAGTGATTCCCCCCCCGAGACGTTTTTGTGCTGTCATGCACCGCCGACCAAAACAACCGCCGGCACCGCAAAATCATTCTGGATTTCGTCTACAATCTCTTTCTCGCTTGACAAGTCACTTCGGCGCGAACATTGTGAACTCGGGCTGGATATTGGGGCAGCGCCTATGCACCTGGGATCACATAGCGCAAGGAGCCCCATCCGAGCCCAAAGTTTCAAGGGCGTTTCGATGGCGAGCGGGCTCGTCGCGGCATATCGCGGCGGTCGCGGAATGTCCGGAGCACATGGATTTCAATTCTGAAACTGTATGGGTATAAAGTTCTCACAAAGGTTCGACGCGAAAGGTGCCCTGGCCGAAATTCTGCCAGAAATTTTGTTCGGGTGGAGGGGGGGGGGGGGGGGGTGCAACTGCAGCATAACCCCCCCTCCCCCCCTCCCCCCCCCCCCGAACAAAATTTCTGGCTACGCCACAGACTCTAGACGAGTTATCACCGTCGGCGTTGCCTTGGGGATCCGCATATATTTTGGTATATGTATGCTCCATGCTTATCCATGCCGCATATGCAGGTTATATTGCGACACTACCTAATTATTAAGGTTACCCGTGCCAGGTCTTAAGTTCTTGACTTAATTATTCCTCAGAATTTGGTAGTGGCAGCACTCAAGCTGATGCAATGACACAACTCTCCCACTGCATGCCTTATATCTTAAATCTTTTCAGATTATTCAATAATACACGTGCAAGACAATGTCAGGGCTCCAACCGGTAAGTGATGCAATTTTACTGACGTTGCTCTTTATGGGCAGCGTTGGGACGCCTGTGCGATGTCAGTACAGGCCTTGCGAATTCATGCGAATCACCTTACACGGCGTGTTAAAGCTTTTACATGTGCCAGAAATTTAGGCGCACCCGTGTATGTAGCGTCCCTCTTAGTTTGACCGTCGTATAGGTAGAACGCCGTCAGAGAAATTCAGGTGCAAAGCTAAACCTTGATAGCACAGCCAGTGCTTAGGGAAATATTGCGACGCGTTCTGAGTGTTATCGCAGGCAACACGTATGAAAGTTTTTTCGGTACTTAGCCTTATGGGTGAAACTGCCAATTTTTAAGGCAATAAGCAAAACGTTTTTATTCAAACAGCTAGCTTTGCTCTTGCTGTTTTTATACGGATTCAGCAGAAAAATGCAGAGGCGCAACGCTAACCGCAGACGCAACCTCAATGCCTACTCCGGTCGTACACTGTTCAGCTGCGCTCCTGGCTGATACAATATTATCGTAGCCGGAACGAACAGAAGGCAGCAGAAAATACAAAGACGCATCATTCATGCGAGTCACCATTTCCTGGAGCCTTCTGTTTCACACAGAAATCTGTTTAGCCGGCGAGCTACTATTCTCATTCGCCTTGGACTCATATTACGAATTTCACTGCCATCAAAATTCCGGACCTTACGTGGGTTCAACGTTACAAGAAACTAGAGGACGGAAGGAAGGGATGCGTACGTTTCCCCCTATTTTAACAGCGGACCTGTCCTTGGTCGACCCTGTTCCGTCGTGCTGCTTGGCGTCACGCTGGTCATGTGACCTGGGAGCGAGAGGGGCGAGAGTGAGGCAGACAGCTGCACCGTGCCGAGAAGGGGGCGAGTGAGTCAGGCAGCCAATGAGCATTTGCGAAAACCAGGTCAGGGATGGGCTCGGTGGGTTATAAGCGGCCCGACGTGAGCACTAGCGAGAGCTTGCGCGGGAACGGGCCCGCCGTCACAGAGCCAACCCCGAAGTCCACCGTCACGGTCGTCACGGGTAACGTCTTGATGCTATACAGAAGGGTTCCCGTTGTAGTTGTCGGGAATTTCAGCAGCAGCATTTTGCGGGAGAACTGGATCGTACAGTACATGTGTGCGAAGTTTGGATTAACATGTTTGAGCAATGCGTGGGGCAAGCAGCCAACTACGACTAGGGGCACCTGTGTTGACTTGGTCTTTGTCAGCGTGATTGACCTGGCATCCGATAGGTGCGCCGCTCGCTGTATAACAAAGCCTTCACAAAGCCGTGCTCATGAGGCGTTAGCGGCGACAACGGCGTCAAGAGACCACGCAACACCTGTCAGCACAAGCTGCAATACCGAGGCAAGAGCAATCAACGCAAACGGAACACTCCGATAACGAATGACGTACACCGCAAAATTGAAATAAAGCTATCGCTAGTGTTCCACTTCATGAAAACGCAAACAGCAGCTCAGCTGTAAAGACAGTTTTCACAGGGTGGAACTGGCCGTAGTTTTTTCTCTCGTCCCTGTCGCTTTTAATACAGTGGTCGAGGCACAGCAACAAGCCCGCTTACAATGCTTCCTCAGCAATCGCACAACTTGATTTGTGTCCTTAGTATGATGATTATCTATGTATTTTATTAGCGCAAATGCCAGATATGGCGAAAAAGCGCCATACAAAAGGCGATGAGTTGTCAATGAAAAAAAAAAGAGTTGTCATTAGATATAAATGGTTGAAAAGAGGCCTAAAATTATTCACATGTAAAGTGCGTCAAATGTAGAAGCTTTGAAAATGGGCAGCGACTAGTGATGTGTGCTATGATTATAAATGTTTCAGTACAAAGGACTGATGTGGCAAACATGTGGGTAACAGTAGCACTATAGTGCCTCACGAGAGAGCCTCTGAACGCAAGCGCTGGGAGGCAAGTGCTTTCCAAATGCTTTCGCAGCACAAGCCTTCCGTGGGAGGCATTATAGCACAAATAGCATTTGTACTACAAATAGCATTGTGCTATAATTTGTGCTTATGCTCACAAATTTATAGCACAAATAGCATTTGTGCTATAAATTTGTCAGCTCTGCAATTTGTTTTATTCAACATACAGTGATGCATGTTAAATAAGTTATTATGTCGTTATTGTTGAAAGTCATGATTAGGTGTCCTGAAATTACTCCGTATTATTTTTGTGGGGCAGGGCTTTGTTTTTTGTCTAATTTTCATAGCGGTTGGTGACGTTGCCGATGGGAGACCCTAAGATATTACGATAAAGGGCTCCGGTTATTGTCGCGTCCTTCTTCCGGTCCGTAGGAGCAGTTGTGGCTCTTGACACTGCCGTCTAGTGAGAGCAACTGCTGCTTCCGTCAATAGCTAAATGTCAAATGCAATTATGAAGCAATCACATATACCACAGGGGTAAGAAAGAAATAATTCAGAAGAGGGAAGTGTAGGATGCGTACGAAAACAATTCCAAATAGCTGCAACCAATCTACCTCCGAGGCACTGGCAAGCTCCCCGATGTCACTCTCTCTCTTTTGCTGTGGAGAAGTGACTCAAGGGCATTACGTGCGCAAACATTCATATCAGAGCTATGCGCTGAGTAGCACTGGTCTCACTCTTCCCAGTGAAAGTTCGGCGGGCCATTATGTACATCGGAAGGGGGCGATTTGCACCGGCCACTTCCACCATGATGGTGCCCGGCGCGCATGGCTGTTCACAACGCCCCGTAAGCGCAGCTTTTCCTTACTTCCATGTTTCCTGCCTTCTTCCCGTCATTCCTCTATTCCAGCACTGAGCAACAGTCTGCTGAACGACACCCAAACGTCTGCCTCTTTTGCCTATCATTCTTTCGCGGAAGAAGCACAGCCCTGGTTTGCAATCTCTGCTCAGAAAAGTGCGAAGGAGCTTTTTATTCTACTACAGTTGACAACCACGTTACTGTCACTCCTATTCTCTCCATTTTTGACTGTTTTCGGCCCATCGAATGCGCTTGCCTTGGACTGCCTACAAAGCAGTCCAAATGTAAGCTGTCTCTCGCATTTGTGTCGCCAAGGCTGAGCTTGTGCTCGTTCTTTTCAACCATGCAGTTGGTCATCATTCCTTTTAACGCCATGTGAAGGAGGGCTCATGCAGATGGATGTGAAATGACGGGTACCAAGGAGGCGTGTGTATACACTTGCGTACAGATTCTGCCTGTTTATGCTTGCATAAATTTGTGGCTCTTTGAAGATTCTGGAGCCACATTCTAACAATAATAGTGCATATCGCCATAAGAATCGCAAGGCATACTACTATACGCAGCATAGTAATCTATGATCATAAATCATGAGTATTACACAGCTCAACAACCTCTAGAGCAACAGCAAAAAGGTGATGACAGAGTATTTGCACACAAACATAGGCAGTAGAGAACACGAAGATTAACAGTAGGAAATAGGATGAGATGTGACCCAACAGTATCTTGCGTGGAGCATTGAGGCAGCGAAGTTATAGTTCGCTCGGTTGTTCGCAAACCATGCTAAAGTTTAAATGAATGTCCCAGTTAAGGACACCTCGTAGTTGAGTCCGCAAGAAAAGCCTGGTGAGAGTAAGGCCCTTCGTCGATTACGGCACCACTGCGCAGACAACGACAAACAAATGAAAAAAAAAAGATTTAACATATTACGGCCATAAAGTAGGAATGCGTCGATGAATAAATAATCCAACGAAGATGAGTCAAAAAATTCTCGACAGCAACTATTTTTACACCATCTCCGCGTAAGTGGCGATCCCAAATATACCTACAACGAGCGGGAGTATACAATCAACAAAGAAATAATTTGCTGAACTTGCGCGCTTTATGCTCACACGCTTTTTGCAGAGAGTGACAAGTCAACAGTGTATCGAGGACTGGATGCAAGTCTGCTTCTATTACATTTCGTCTTTGTCTATGAGGTGATTGAAGCGGAGCGGACTGGCACCGCAGCAGTAATAGAGCAGCGAGCCAACGGGAAACTGGCACTCCGTGCGTCTATTCAAGAACGTTGCTGCCACGAAAACAACAGAAGAATTTGGGTGGAGGCAACCAAATGAAAAATATATTTCCAGGGCAAGCTAAGAAAGGCGTTGAACCTGTATTAACGGGAGGGCAAAAATTAAAAAAAAGGAACGAGAAGAGCTGCAGGCCCAAGAAAAGGAAGAAGCAATACGAAACAAGTCATGTAGTAACGAGAACACAGATGTTGCTTGTTCTTTTGGCACAAGTGTTTGCTTTACCTCAGCCCGGTGTCGTCCGCAATACGTTCACACAGTCTCACGACGAACTAGATTTGCTTTGAAGAGTGTGTATATGCTTCTCTTTGAGTTTAGCCTGGGGTATAAACATGCTCGAAATCTACACAGGCACAGACGACGCACGTGCGATAGGAGCTGGCCTGCGACAGTCAACGAGCGCGGCGGTGGTCTTAAGAAACCGGAAAGGAGGCCAGAGAAAAAAAGCACAACATTCATCGCACAAAAAAAAGAAGAATATCACGCAATTCCCTCGTCATCATCTGTACCAGGCAGTAGCGAAATACCCCATAAATTGTGTATAAAACCACTTACACGAGGGATATCAAACAATCTGAAAAAGAAACTGAAACAGAAGGAAGAATGAGGAGATGTATCTGCACCGAAAAGCGAGTGTCTGCACGGATGAACCGCTAGAGCACATCTTCGGAGTGGAGTCGCATGCTTTGTGAAACAGATGCCATTATTAGGCGAACGCACGCAATCGCCATGTTACACAAAATACACTTAGAAAGCGCATTTTCTATTTGTGAAACAGATGAAAAAATGCAAACGCAGCACAATGCAAATTGAAAGAGATCTTTCTTATTTGTGTCTTATTGTTGTTCTCCGCACATATTACTATTCACTGCGCGAACGCGAGGCTTTGCTGCTTAGTCAATTTTCCTCGCTTTGTTTCGCGTGTTTACAATCTTTTGAGTGCACCGGGTCCTGTCTGATTTAGAGTGTCTGGGCAGAAAGGCACGTGTATACCGACATTGCAGAGAGTGACTCCGAACGTGCCTCAAAACACTGCGGAGACACGCTTACATAACAAGGCTACGTAACACATCCAATATTCAAAGGTCGCCGTGCGATGTGCATCTCGTACAAGTTTAGTTCTGACAGCAATCAGCATTATATGGTGAAAGCAGCATCGATCGATCAAACACTCGTTGAAGAAGAAAAGAAACGTAAAATTAAACGCTGAAGCGTGAAGTTCGGAATTTAAAAGCAAGCAACATCGTGCAAGAGATTTGTAGTCCGCTGTCTTCCCATGTTCTCAGCCGCAAATTTATTTCACCAGTGTGGTTGGACCAACAGTTGAAACTGTAGTGAGTTCAAACGTTGTGAGCATCGAGATAGGGAGAATATTGCGATGAGGAGTGACAGTCGGCGAGAATGTGTTCTGGCAGTGGAGACTAGCATGACGTCCGAGCATGGATGAAACTACAGGAAGATCAAAAGAGTGCTCTTAATACGAATTCAATTAGACGGTCCGCGTCATCATTTCGCCGTGTTTGCAGCTCGCGGAGGCAACGCGGCATTTCCGAATTAAGCTCTGTCGCCACTGTCCTGTCAATGTCACTGTCCTCGATCCTTTTCTAGCCATTCTCGTCTCAGCAGAGCTGTAAACCCAGGCGTCCACTTCCTCAATGCTATTTTCCCTCTCTCAAAAGGAACCGCACTCCCCGCTCGGTTAGGAATGCGTCGATAGAGGTCACCGCCAGCGCTCGTTCAATACATGCCTCGGGTGGAGCTTTTGGTACCAGGCTCAGGTCAGGCTCCTGTGCATAACCTGACATCGTTGCGCCATCACATGAGCGACCACAGCACACCCGAGATGCCCCAAAGCAATGCCGGCATCGGTTTGCTGAAGTTTGCTGAAGCAGGACACATCATCTCCATTATGGGCGGGGCGTATGATTCTGACAAACGTGGCTGCCTGGGATACAATCTTCTGTAATATACTCGATGATAAACGTCTAGAAACTGTTTAAATGTCATAAAGCGGTTGGTCTTTATTGAAATGTTACCGAGAACATTCGGTCTTATGCGTGAACAAGAAATGATACACAGTTTACTGTTACCTGAATTTTCTTTCGAACCCATGCAAAAAATACCCCGCCACCTCTTATAGCAGCGCCAAAGCCACAGTATAATCGATATCATTATAAAAACAAGACTACACGTAGAAGGTATCACAAAACGAAAACAAGATGAGTCCCTACTGTTTTTACTCCGTATTTTTTTTACAAGCACCGAGTGGCGCAATAATTATTCCCTTACAAGCGTTTCTTTTCCTTTCATTTTCTTCATCAGCGACACAAGCCACTACCTAACGCTCTCGCGCGTTGTATCTCTATTTTAGGTTCTAGGCATTAGTTATCCCGGCATACTTTTTCCAGGGTACTCAAAAGTCAAGACGGCCTCCATCTTGTACTGAAATTGCAGATGTTTGAATGTAGCATTGCAAAAATAATTATCAAAGAAGCGGTGGTACATAACATGGCACACTGGTAAAAGCTCTTCGAAAAAACCTACGCTGTGACTTCCATTTGCAAACGAAATGAGGAATTCTCGGGAAAGATGGCAAATTTCACACAGAATGATTGCTGTCTGTATACTATTTATAAAAATATTTTATACCGAAATACATAAATAGAATGTGCCAGGTTTACCATAACCACTGGTTCATCCTTTGAGTTTGATGAGAAGCGAAAATGTTGTAATGCTAAATACCGTATATCTATGTGTGCGGAAAGAAACGCTTGCGAAATAAACTTTCCCTGGAGACGACTGACAGTGCGTGAAGATGTCCCCTTATTCCTCCTCAGCCAGCGGGAAAAGATGCGTCAGTGAATTCTCATTTGCATCAGAGTGGGCGGCTGCTCTTATATCTACCCAGAAGACAGTTCTTCATTCCCTTGCAGCACAAGTGCACCATGAATAAAAAAAAGGATAGGAAAGTCAGTCACCAAGTTTACATCTTAATTCTCAGAATGTCACTCACGCCTTTCAAAGAGGGGCTGTAAAGAAAAAAAAAGATGTCCTTAGAGACGCCATCTTTGTAAATGCGAGTTTCTGCGCAGCTACACAACGCGTACTTTCGGAACGTAGCAGCGGGTAACCATAAGGAAATTTCGCTAAAGGAAAAAAACAACAACAGAAACATAAAAATCAGCTATAAGGAACCTACCAACTACTAACCAACAAGTCGACTTCGTTGAAGCAGTCTCCATAAGCAAAGCAATTTCTTGCATGGAACTGAATTGTGTAGGCTTTGCCAGAGCGGATTTTCTTGCCCCTCAACAGTGCGAGACAAGTTTATTCTGAATTCTTTGGTTTTTCGTGCCAACGCCACGATGTGATTATGAGGCACGTCATAGTGGGGGACATCGGATTAATTTTGATAACCTGAACGTGCCCCCAATGCGTGGTACACGAGCTTGTTTGCATTTCGCCCTCATGGGAATGAGGCCGCCACGGAAGCGATCAAATCCGTGAAGACAAGTCTATTCTATTCCAGAATATAAATATGGAGTTGAACGGTAGTTACGAGCTTTAGCGAAGACTAGCCGCGTTGGCCTTTCCAGAGCTAAGGAAATTACTCCGCAGTGAAGTGACTCCTATCTGCGTAGGGTGTGTAAACTGTGAGCACAATCTTACAAGTAGGCAAAGGCAAATAATGGGTGCCGCCATTAGCCAATAGCACTGGAACGCAGCCTAAGGGGAACACCATTTTTTTTTCATATACTATGGCTACTGATAAAAAAGCACTGCTTTCGGAGTCGTTGTAATATCATTCTATTTTATTTGATATTTCCTGGCCGACAGTGGCAAAAATTATCAGACTACAGCGATTAATTCGGCTCTCAATTCTAGCAAGGTTATAAACGGAACAATAGCTCGTGGTCACAACCATATCAAGTCAACAGATAGTGAAGTCAAGAAAAAAAGGAAATTTGACCTATGCTTTTCTTGACCTCATTCTCTGTAGGTTTCAGATGGTTGCAAATAACAAAAATTCCGGCAGAACCAATTTTACGGCGGGGGGGCTGACAACATTCCAGCTTGTTCGGTAACGTTGTTAGACTGGGAAGTAAAGTCACAGAAGCGTGCGCTTTGGCTCAGCAAAGAGAAATTATGCGCTCGCGGGAGAAAGGGTGGCGCTCCGTGTGTGGAGGATCTCTCACACGCGAAAAATTGGGTACGCGTTAGTTAAGCTCGCATACCTGGCAAATACCTAAACCTTTTCATGTAACGGGCTCATTCATTAGTCAGGCAGGTTAAACGCTGACGTATATTTGTGCTTGCGTCGCAGTCTTGAGCTATGCAACTCGCTTCAACAGGAATTTCACAACGGCATTGCTTGCGTTTAGCAAATGAATAAACAAGCCTGGTCCTGTTTCTGCCCTGAAATTGCAGGCATGACTTCCAAAATAGATGCTTCATAAGGGGATATATGAATAGCAAAAAGAAAGAAAGAAACTTTCGTCGACGTCTACTGGTACAAAAATGTTCAAGGTAACCGTGAAATGACGATGATGAAAAAATAACATTTTGTTTATTCCCTTAAACAAGCACATGTGATTTGTAAACGGATGTTTCTTTACGCTAGAGGTAATATTCTTGAATGCGTTTTGCGCTTTCGTGTTCGGTCTTCAGCAGAAATGCGCAGAGAAGAAATCAAATAAAAGGAAACTAGATTTTACTTAACTTTCACAGAAAGTAACCTTTTATTTTAATTTTTCTAAACTATAGCATTACTCATTGCACTTTTAGCTTTGCAGTATGTTCCCTCACCAACAAAAAAAGATGTGGTCAGGAAACTTCTCTAGAAGTCTCAAGTTGTCAAGCAGTAATATTGTTCCTTAAAGCAGAAATTTACCCTTTAAGCATTAAGAGCGGACAGTGAAAAGAAAAAGAGAAAAAAAAACAAGCATCGTCGCTAGACAACCGTAGTTACAGTCAAAATGTGAAAATATTCGCTTAGTGATAACATCATCATAAACGAATTTTCAAACGTTGTTTCTTTATTATCAACTTCTTCTATTTGGCTTTCCTGGACGGCAGAGCTCCGTCGCAAGGACCTTGACAGAACTAACTAAATGACCAAATATTTCCTGGCTTATTCGTATAGACGTAAACTTGTACACGACCTTGCTCTGGTCGACAGCCACACATCAGAATAATGGTGGTGTGGTAGCCCGGGCGTTCGTTTGAACCTAGTTTCGCTGGGCAAGCGACTAAAATACCGATCCCGAGCACCGCCTTGGCCTGCGCTATGAATATCAACACATCCTAAGGGCCCCGTAATCGAACACCAACGCTACCGAGAATCCCAGGCCCATGACACCGCTTCAAGGAGTACCCAAAACCATCGTAAAACGCTGTGCATTTTCCGTTATTCCAGCCACGATCCTTCTATTTTCTTTTTTTTTCAAACTTCATGGCCCAGCATTCTCGCTGAAAATCAAAACTAGTGAAATCTATAGGTCCTAATTTTCTTCAGTTTGAATTCATGGTGCCTTATTCTACTTGAGTCGGACACTCCAATGTAGTTCAGTAGTACTTACCTGAACGCAATTTTAGTACCTTGGGCACTGGATACGGCGTAGTTATTTGGTGTTTACCGCTTGACGAAAAACAATATAACGGTCGTCGATGCCATTGTGGGAGAGAGAAAGAGAGAAAGAAAGAAAGAAAATAAAGTGGATGACTTCATTACAGCTGGTTTTCTACACTATACACTGGGGAAGGTGAAAGTGGAAAGGAAAGGAAATCGCATTTCTTGTAGCGTGCCACGTCCTTCCTTCTGCTGGATGGAATAAACAAAGCCACAAGTTTAAGGAAGCTTTTCTGCCTTTCATCCAAAAGCGAATCACTATGTAACTGAATCTGTAGCCAAACAAGCGCGTTGTGCTTAGGTGGAAAAGCGTAATATACTAAGTATGTATCCAAACGAATAAAATTGTGTAGTATTGTATTGTATCTGAGCAATTCTTTGCTTCCCTAATTTATGTACAGGACTTTCCTGGTTTCGAGCATTTCAAAAAAATTAGTAAATGAAGCTCGCACTGCAGTTCACTTTATTTATATCTTCGGTTTCGACGTACAATATTATTTTTTTCGATCGTACTCATCTTATCTTCTTTAAACTCTTCCCAGTAAGTTATATAGCGTGCTTGTTAAATCAGCAAGATTTCAAGGTTTTCATTTACAGTTTTGAAAAATCACTCATCGTCTATACAGGAGGAAACGCTGCCTCCTGTATAGTAGTGCCTGGTCACGCTGAACGTACACACCGTACTGTAGGGCGCTAATATAGTAAGTTCAGATCAATATATATATATATATATCATAAGAAATCGGATTGCATTGTTCCCAATCTTCTTTCTGGGGTTCTACCTGCCAAAACCAGTTCTGATTATGAGGCACGCCGTAGGTGGAGGGCTCCGGAATAATTTTGATCACCTGAGGTTCTTTAACGTGCACTACAACGCAAGCACACGAGCGTTCTTGCATTTCGCCTCCATCGAAATGCGGCCGCCGGGGCCGGGATTCGGTCCCGCGACCTCGTGCTCACCAGCCCAATCAACACTAATTTCTTTTCTGATTAGGCAAGTTCATTCTAATCTCTAAAGCATAAGGGAGAAAGGACCGACCGAATAAAAATACCTCTCTGCACGGTTTTCAAGATACGTTCTAGGTTCTCTGATATCTTTGCATGGCTGCCCAGTGCAAAAGAGAGATTTCGACTTTGCATGATGAGATGGTGCTCTTTTTTTTTTAGATAGTGCTCTTGAAGAAAAGAAGAAACGTGCTCAAAATATTCAGTTTCACGGTGAAACATCGTATAATAAAAAGAAGCGGCTTTGTACATTTCACGTTTGCCACGCGATTGTGCACTACTTTTTTTTTTTTGTAAGCAAAGCTTTATATGTCTAGGCGAAATTGTATATGGCTAGGTGAAATCACCTGTGTACAGAAAACTATCATCAGCATTGACTCGAGCGTCGTCGTCTTCTTCCGCCGCATTCTCGTTGGCGCCCCTTGGGTTGCGCTCGTGCTCGGCACGCGCTTGTGCCAATGCTACCTCGGTCATCGTTGTCGTCTTCTTCCACAGCTGGCTGCATTGCCGCTAATCATTCCAGCGTAGCACTTCAATTCTCTTCTGTCGTCGTAATGGGAACGCCGCGTTTACGGGGGTAAGAGTCATTGCTTAAGGGGGTATGAGCCATTCATTGTCTTACCTAATGGCCAAATTTTCAAGCAATTGAATTTCAATTTTCAAGCAATTTCAAGCAAAATTTGAAGCAAAATTTCAAGCAAAATTTTAAGCAATTGAAGCAAATAATCGCAAATGGCAATGGCGGGCGAATACTGCTAACCACGCCGCCGAGCGAACTCGAAACATCGAACGCAAGCGACAACGGCAGACTGCGGGCATACCATCAGTGACGTCGTTCTCTCCGTCGCAGCCGAACATATGTGCAACCTCATAATTGAGAAATACTTTAATAAAGCTTCAAGAATAACCCAGTGATAAACACAGGGCGGCACGTTTCAGCTTCGCTGGTAGACCATCTTCACGTAGTGAAAGAGCCGACGAACTTTTTTTTGTGTGTGCGAAACTAGTAAGAACTACACGAATGTTATTAGGTACACAGGAAGGCGCAAATAGTGGGGATGCCCATGGGACTGGCAACACGGAAGCCTTTGACGGGAGCACCGCTCGGCATACGAAGCGTAACAAACAACGTTTCACTTATGCACTAACACCAAAGAAGATGCGTGAAGAACAAAATGAGAGCACCACTACCCTGTTCGCATTCGCACGATGGTCCATGACGCTTGAAAAGTTAGTGGGGCAAAGAAGAGGAGAAAGCTGGCAAAGTACACTTCAAAAGGAAATGAAAACAAACCGAAAAACGATGGTCAGAAACGAAACAATATAAGTGTGAATACGAAACTTTCATGCCCCGGACTACAAATGAAAACAAATGGGGGCAGTTGAGAGGACAGAAAACGCGAATGGGAGAAGTGGGAAATGCAAATTAGAATACATCAAGGAGACCACGTCGGCCAAAGCATTGCCGAAATGCTTCCTTCTTTCTTTATTCTTTTGTCATTCCTGCTGCTTCTGAGTCCTGCGCCTGGCTTATCGCCCTAGCCAGCTGTTTTGGTTTCTGTGTCTCCTTTCTTCCCCATTTTTTTTTTTTTTTTTGCGAGAAGAATGAGGAAAAATGTTTCCTTTCTCTGTTTTTTTTTTTTTTTTAATTTCTGGCTTTCTCTTTTAACCTTACTTTTCACTTGAGTCTAGATACTTGCTCCTTTTTTGCTTTAGCTTTGCTATCAGCAAAGAAACAATCGCTTCTCATATCACGATCACTGCTGTTCTGAACCAAAAAAAGATCAGAGATCGAGGGGGAGGGTGGAGAGCGTTTCTATACAGTAAACACCGCCAAGGTAGGATGTTGTGTTTGTTCGTGGTAATTGAAAGCAAAATAGCGTTTTCTTTCCTTTTTGTCACTGTGGTCGGCACACTTTCTCTGTACATGTGTCTCTATGGGGATCTGTGTCAAATAAAAGGTATCTAAAGTGCCGTACCAGTCGCCTCCCCTTCCGCCCGCGCTGTTCCTGTCACCTTTTACGATAAACATATGCATTACGTAAGCAAGGACTCTAATATACCTGGTTTTCTCTGTGGAGATAGAAGGAACAGTTGTTTCTTCTTATCTTATGGTATTTTATTCTTGTTACTATTACAGCGAAAATGAGTAGCCGTCACCATTATAGGGTGGCTACATCTGTTTCATTTCTTTCCATTAAAAAATATTTCGCTGACTGAGTGAAAGCGTGAACAAAAGCTGTGGCCGTGAGTGGACTCTGGAATTAAGCACGTATAAAATGGTGCCCAAGGATACTCGCTTACCAGATCTCTGTGTTGCTAGGGCATTGGTAGAACATTACATGCGTAATGCGGAGGTCTTGGGTTTGGCTCCCATGCACCGCCGGGAAGTGGTGAATAACCGGCCCTCTCGACCAGCAGGAGTTTATGTTGAGGTAGGGAGCAGAACAGCAGCGTCTCCCACGGCCCAGCATCTTGACAAGAGACGAGCAGCGGGTTTTGGCGACAATCGTCAGGCCAGGGGACGGAGTATCGTGACACAGCACTACCACCGTCCACAGTAACTTCGGACGCCACAAATCTTTCGCGCGACAGCGTGCGCGTCTCAAAAAGCGCTCAGTGACGCATCTCGTCGGTGGCACTGAAGCGGGCGAAATATTCAAAGAAATTTATTCAGTTTAAAACGAGAGAACGATTCAAGAAAATCAATTCGGTTGAATAAAGGAAATCTAAGGGTTCCACGGCGTATATTCGTTGCACAGAGGATATTTGGGTGGCCTTTGCTGTTTCGCTCCGTAATGCCGTAGATAAAAGAGCCAGCGACCGGCGCATCTGTAGCGGTAGTACATATGGCTATACTTATGCGTGTTATATGTGTGCTGGCCTATGCTTAGCAACGTCGGGAGATAACGTAGCTTCGTTTTCACGGACGTCTGTGAGAGACCTCGGGAAAAACCACTTATGCCGTAAAAGAAATGTCGGAGTTTAAGAACTATTATCGGAATTTGTAGGACATGACGGTAGCCTCGTCTACCACGTTTATACGTGTGACCACGCCAGGGTTAACGCCACGATTGTTCGAAGGCACCGTCATTATTAGCTCGCGTATAGTATGGCCGAGTGTGGTCCACTATAGGTGCATTATTCTCCCTTCTTAATTTTTCTCTCTCTCTCTCTCGGTTGTATTTATTTCCCAAGATTCTCTTCTTGAGTTCTTGCGTTTTTTTTTTCCTGCTTTCACCATTTTCTTTTCTTACTTGAATCAGTTTTCAGAGCTCTCCTCTCCACAGATAGAGTGTCAATCAAATAACCCTGCATGCCATCAGAATTACGATGGATTTCGGCGCAAACTTAGTAATCGCCATAGCTCCGCCGTCAAATAAATGCCTGCGCCAATAATAAAGGCCAATGTTCCTGCATATTTGAATCAATGCTCCTGGACTCCGACTAAAGTGGCTGCAAACGAACGTGGTCGACGGTCCCAGACCACAGTTTAATTAGCTGCCGAATACCATTTCAGAAGTAGATGTTGCTGGGCTAGTCGGTTCATATATTGCTCAGTAGACCATAAAAAATGATGGTCTACTTATCAACGACTGCCATTTACCCCCTTTTCTTCCTCCACACCTTTTGAACACACCTGGGCAGAGAATGCCCTAAGTCATAACGTGAAATTCCTTTCGCAACTCACTCAGCAGTGCGCCACTATGTCGTTGCACATCGTTTATGTCGAAATGGTCCAATCACGTCGCCTAGGTTTATTCAGGTGCCCTTGCGGTAAAGTGTCCAGGAAATTGTTGAAGGACAGAGAGAATAAAAAAACACAAAAAGACTGTACAAGCAACGAAATTTATCGGTCTTCTTTCGTACCTCTTCTATAGCGATGGCAATAGCTACTATAGGCCACTTATTACTGTAATTCAGTTTCAATATAGCCTTGCATGACCATAGGTAACAACTAGGCACGCTCTGAAATATAGACGAATGTGCTGGAAGATACGCTACTCAAAAACTGCCCTATGACAGTAAAACACGGCGACCGCACGCATGATATTGTTTGGTGACAAACTGCACAGAGCCATACTGCCATTTTTACAAATTCACATACTCTAAGCAGTTGCATCAAATTACTGGTAACGAGTTCGTTTTCCTTTCACTAAGCTGTTCGCACAAGTGTTCTTCTTAAGTAGGTTATTGTTATTGTTCACAAAAATGTGTATCTAGGAATAATCTATTTAGTCTTCAGCACATTCACTGTCTTCTCGCCTACGTCATTCTTCCTCTCCTGTTCCTTGTCGTTTTCAGAATTGAAGGCTTTGCAACGCAAAGGGTGTTGTTTGCCTTTGCTCCACCGCCATCACCTCGTCCCTCACACACTTGATCTGGTCACGTACAGGACTATCGCTCCCTTCTATTTTCCTCCCAGAGAGCATTTCGCGCGTTACTAGTTATTACGAGTAGCCAATGCCATTGGTTTCCGAGCAAGCAGCTATAATAAACAAAACTAAACTGGCATTGGCTTTCGTTAACTCGAGTCACGCAGAACCGGACCACTTAGAGCTCCTCCGGCTAGGATGAAGCTCTTAAGAGTTTTCCCGTCCCAGATGGTCTCAACCCCTCGTGTTACTGCAATGAGTAAGTAACACGTACATGTGCTGGTTTCTTGCAGTTAATGCTCTGGTGGCGCAACGACGGAACCGAAATACACACCGTGCATAGTTCTGCTCTTAGCTCAGGTTGAAGCTTATGTCTCTGCTCTACCAAATGGGAAAGGTTCTCTACAAAGACGGATCGTCTCGTCAGCACCACTATGCCAGATGCAGCAACACAGGAAGCAGAGGAACTAGCAGTGGAATTAGCTCTCACACAGACTACGGCAACAGCCATTATAACGGATCCTCAAAAAGTGTGCAGGAGCTTTACGTCGAGCTCGGTGGCACCAACGACTCAAAGCATACCAACACCCAAGCTGCCAGAGAGAAATGTTGAAATAGTGTGGACACCCGCTCACAGCCTCCTTGGAGGGCAACGAACTGGCCCACTCCAAGGCCCAAGAGTTTATCGACCAGGCAAAGGAGGACACAGGAGAGCTCACTAGACTGACATCATACCAAGAAATCACTCAACACTACAGACTCAACCGCAGAACACACCCACCACCGCATCCGCAGCTCATGAAGACGGAAAAGAGAACGCTCAGATTGTTTCAAACCAACACGTTCCCACACCCACGGAGGCTTCATCTCATGTTTGCTACCCAGTATGACGAACAATGTAAATAAATCGAACAGCTAGGAACGCTCCGGCAAATTGTCATGGATAGCAAACAAAATCCAGACTTCCCTGCTCTATCCTCTACCCCCACCCCCAGGAGCAGTGGGAGACGTTGCTGTCCAGCTCCCGCCTTTCGGACCAGATCATGTCGGTTGAGAGGGCGGTCGCAGCCAAGACGGCGCAAGGATTCCCGTGAAGAAGGAACTACTCCTACAAATCAAGCCATCCTTACGCTCATTAAAGATGTTTTATCTCTCTCTCTCTCTCTCCTATACAGTACGTTCCAGAAGGGACTGCTCTGCGTATTTTGCGCCCAGCCAAGTGTCGCCTAGCAACGTAGACACGCCTGTTTCTTATATCTGTTCATATGTATATCATTTTCCCTCTTCGGCTTCTGCATTGCATGTTCTTTTAATGCAAATATAATTCTTGATATTGTATGGCCAGCTTTCATTCCGGCTGTCTAGCCGTTTTCGTGGGCCGATCCTAAAGATGGTACAGTCTAAAAATGTGAAACTAGTCTCGGTCACAGAACTCCTGCACGACAAAAAAGAAAAAAAAACACCCTTTACAACTTCTCCTAATACAATTTTGTCTCAAAAAAATTGATATTCGGATACTTGCACATTCATCTTCGTTGAGTTCTGGCCGACATTTTTTCACCAGCCTTCATTACAAGGCTGGGCGCGGAGGGGTCCTGCCAAAGGTGAAGCGGTGCGTTGCGCGGAGGCAGGGTGTCAGAGTTCGTTAGATGCCGCTCTAGCGGCCGTAGACCAATGATAATGACGCGTTGTTACTGCCTTTTTTCTTACTGCCTTTTTGTAACATATTGATTTGGAGGTCACACGTAAGCTCTTGTCCATGATTGGGAGGATCATAATGCAGAGCGGGCCCTTCTAGAACGTTCTGTAAAGGACATTTCGCGTAGCTAACAGGCGGTGCTGGCACGCCGATGTGCCTTCACGTATTTCTTTGGCCCCATTTTGCGACGTGCGAAGGGCGCCTATCTGCGCGGTTCAGCGGGGGCGCAGTTCGCGCAGCGTACGCAGGCGCTTTCTTTCGAGCATGCATGTGTGGGTACATATATTTACTTGTGCGTGCCAAAGTTACTAGCCTCACCAGCGGCCTGGATCGTGGCGGCTGATGCTTGTTGTTGTTCTAGTTCACTCCAGCGGCGCAGCTTCGTGTATTCTGCGCATAATGGGTGCAGAGAGTTCGCGCGTGTCAGGCCTGCGTCGCTATAGTGGATGGCTGCCTTCACGTCCATCCACTCGACCCTCACTCCTTTTAATTACTGAGCCACCGAGCGAGGTGCGAGTTTCGACGCGCGCCAAACAAGGTTTGCGTCATCTCATCAACAAACAACGATGGCTCTGTTCTGCTGCGTCCTCTAGTTCTCCCCGCCGGCCCGTAGCGCTAATATACAGGTTCTATATGCGCTGATGTTGTTGCCTTGCAAAGAACGGCACGTACGCAATGTGAGGAACGTAGCATGACCCATATTTACAGGAATGTTCTTACATTAGAATTCGCGAGAGCAAATGCTGGCTAATCATGATGCTGGATATATTTTTACCGAAGACCGCCAAGCAACGGCAAATAGCAGTCACGAACGCAAAACTCTAAATATTCGGCACTAAGCTTCACGTGAAAACGTGAACGAATACCGTTTATTATATGACAAGGTCAAAATGAGAACAAAAAGAAACAAACAAAAAATGGAAAGGCACATACCCACAAAACAAAACGGAATACGCAGGAGTGAATGGATTCTAAAACAAAAAACAAAAATAAACGAGCACTTCGGCATTGTGTCTAACAAACACAGCTCCCTGCCGCTGCCCTCGAATTGTCTGCCCGAACCGCAGACGAATCAATAAGCGCACCAGCCTAGCCCTGATTGCTTTTGATGATCTGAAAGATTTCCCGCTTTTCGCATCCGCTCACGAGCACTTGTTTCTTTTTCCCGAAAGTGGTTACCATAGTGATTTACGGTGGCGAATCGGCTTGCCGCCACAAGATAAGGTTCTCCACAGAGCTCCTCCCCTCTCAGCATTCCGACTCAGGCTGGATGAAATCAACGATGCCTGCCGCTGATTGCGACCGCCAGCAGCTGACTTTTCTTTCTCTTCGGTCGGCTCGGTTCGTATGTGTGGTCTCCTCGCGTACATAGTGGCATTGCCTTGCGGGTTACAAGTTACCCAAGCAAACAATACTGTCGTGGCATGCTATAGTGCGGGTGCCCTTTCTATAGATATCAGTGTCATTAGCAGATACCATGACCGAGTGGTTGAAAAGACGCAATATGTGGCATTTCATCAGTCTGTCAAGCTGGAAGATTTCTGGCTAAAATTGCAGCCGCGTGTTGAATCTCATCTACATGACCGATAATCTACTCCAATCGGATGGTCTGAAGAAACTCTATGCGCTTTACCTAATCCGCTGCACCGGCTGTAAGGCTTCAGCGAACCATCACAGGTTCACAAGTTCTATATTGCGCGATGGACTACACACTGGGTTTTGTATAAAAGAAGGACTCCATAGCTCTCACAGGAGTTGCAGTAGGGTTCACTATACTAAATGCTTTTATAAAACATGAGTCGGAGAATGAAGAAGAAAAAGGAAAAAAATAATCAGTCAGCACAGCAGAAGTGAAACAGGAACTTCCACTGTTGGCATCTCCACTGGCCGTTCACCGGTAACATTTGAAACGCTTCTTCCATTGATCTCTCGTTGTCACGTAATTATAGCATGTGATAACTGTGGCAGTCGGGGATGTCATTAGAGCTTGCATAGATTCTCCATCTGCACCTGCTGCCATGGTCTTGAAGGGCGTATAACACTCCCAAAGTTAATCGTAACACAAGCATAAAACACCAGGCTTATACACGTTACAGAAAAAAAAAAAAACGGCAAAGCTTGCACTAGGCCGCGCGAAAGCTCAAGACACAGCGAAGCTGGCCGATCGATTGCGTCATAACCTAAAAGATACCTGGCATAACCAAGCTCTACGCTGGCATAGCCAAGGCCGAACCTAGCTGCTACCAAGTTCAACCTAGATACAACCAAGTTCAACCTCGACATAGCCGAGTTCAATCTAGCTACTACCAGGAGACGCAATCAATACGCCAGCTACGTTTTGTCTCGAGCTTTGCGCGGCCTAGTGCAAGCTTTGCCTCCCCATTACAGTCAGTCATAAAACTTTATTCTCGGTTACTGGGAGTGATGGGTTCTGCGACCCCACCAGATGGCCCTCAGTCTGTGCTGAAGGCGACCTCTTGGGCTCGTGCTGTGACCCGGACTTGTACTTCCGGGTCAGAGCTGGCCAGCAGGGTCTCCCACTTTTGCGAGCCTACAAGCTTCTGGAGTTCTTCGGGTGGGGGGTCTGCGGGGCAGTTCCAAAAGATGTGTTCCATTGTGGCTCTCTGACCACATTTCGAGCTATCGGGTTTGAATTCGTCTGGGTTGATGTGGTGCATTCGGACTGGGTTTGGAAGAGTATTGGTTTGGAGTTGTCTCCATTTAACCTCTTGAGCTTTGGTAAGACTTTTGTGAGGTGGCGCTAGCGTTTGTCTAGCTAACTTAAAGTACTGGGTGATTTCCTGGTAACTGATGAGACCCTCCTTTGTGCGTTCCGGGCTCGAGTCGTTACTCACGGCTCGGCCGATAGAACCTCGAGCCATACTGTGAGCTGCCTCGTTCCCAGGGTTGCCAGAGTGAGCCGGTACCCAGATCAGTTGCGCAGTCCCCCCGGTTTTCGGGGTAGTTGTGGAGGATTTTGAGAGCGATTTTTGAGATTCTTCCTCTCGAGTAATTATTAATGGCAGTTTTGTAATCACTTATAACTGTTTCAATTTTGGGGTTAGTTAAAGCCAGTGCTATGGCCACTTCCTCCGCATCCCCATTACAACGACAGACGTGAAATTACACGCTGGAATGATTAGCGGCCACGCAGCCAACTGTGGAAGATGACGACGACGATGAACGCGGAACAGTGGCACGAAGCTCGTGCCGAGCACGAGTACGAATGCTAACCGAGGGGCGCCAACGAGCCAACTGCGGAAGCTGCGGAAGAAGGCGAAGACGCTCGAGCCAATGCTGATGATGATAGTTTCGTGAAACATGCACTTTTTACGGCTGGCCTAAAGGGAAGCTGAAGAGGTTTTAGAAGTTGGACGATTTACCAGGGTTTCGAATACTGACACAGTATAATTCAACTCCTGCAGTTATTTTCTCGATTATGCGCTTAGCTGCGCCGCAATTGCGGTTTCAATTTTCGTTTAAGCTCTGCCCCCTCGCGCGCCGAGCGCCCGAGCGTAGCGGGGAAAGACCGGGCGCGAGGATGACGTCAATACAGGGGCTCACGTGAGCGCTCTATTCGAATCACGCTTCTCGCGAATACCTATGGTGACGTCATGATCGACTTCGCCATCAGAGCCCGTTAAACGACCCGCGGCGTCTCCCGCAGACGCTTCGGCTTGTTTTTGCTAAATTAAAGCAACTAGCGGTGACTTCTGGCCCGTTAAACTATGATTTTGGTATTCAGGGACTGAAAAACTATAATGAGTCGATTGAAAGCTCACTTTTTTTTTAAACTGCTTCAGTTGACCTTTATTAAACAGCTTCGCTGTTAAAAGTAACCGATTACAATTGCAATTACTTCTTTCAAAATTGCAACTGATTACAGCTACCAAATACCGCCCCACAAAACTAATTGAGCAATTACTAAAAAGTGATCGATTACTTTCACGTTGCTTTCCTCCCTAGCTTTATTAAATTGCACAAATACAGTAAATAGAACGAGCTGGCCTGGTTCTTACAATGCGTCCTCTGCAGCACATCACATGTTGTTTATCTTATTAAGAATGGCCTGGTAGAGATCCCGAATGGAATGGAATGGAATGGTAGAGATGGAATGGAATGGTAGAGGTCCCGAATTGTCAGGCGTTGTTCTTTATGAGTAACTTGTTGCGCTTTTAAACCGATAAGCACAAGCTAAACAAGTGTGACCAGTGATAAGGTCTGGCCTGACAAAGCCGGCATTTCAACGTAACGCGAGGGCCAGATAGTACGTTAACAATGTCGAAATTACTAAAAATTACATGGGAACGTCTGCATTTCTGGGCTTAGCCCCAGAAGAACCTGCCTTGTGCTGAGTACCAAGGCCCGTATTCATAAAAAAAAGAAAAAAAGGAGATATTGAACGCTGCACTGTAAAAAGAGACTACGTAATAACCTGCAACAGGCAATCGTGATGTTGGCGCACTTCACTAGCAATGGCGCCCGGCCAGTGACAAATAGAACTTTATAATGAAAAGCTTTGTGTTTTCAGTTCGCGAAGTTTGCGCGTCGAGTCGGTGGCCAACGTGTTATTTCAGCAGCGCGAAAGCCCGCTGAAGTACGTGCGTATAGCGGCAGTTCTCATCTGCACCCGCAGAAGCTTGAAGGAACGAATGATAAATGTTGTCATATTACCTCCGTTTTGTAGAAATAAAAATAAAGATAGCAATGGTATCGACTATTCAGTGGTCTTTGTGAGGGACTATAACAATGCGCAACAGATGTCTATATGCTTAATTAGCATTTGCGATAGCCCTAGTAGGTTTTTGATGAGATACATAACTGCTGCCAAAATCACACACACACAAACAACAGGTAAACGAAACTCACCGCCGACGACACGGGCGGTCTTGTCGTCATGGCTGTGTTTCGTTTACCTTTTTGTGTGTGCTTGTTGGGGCAATTATGTCACTCAGAGTTTTATATCCCGTAGTTAATACTGTAGGTCCATCTGGGCCCAAGCAGGAGGGGCAAACGTTCCAAACAAAAGATAAAAATGGTACACGTATTCAGAAAACTGACAAATCACAATGAAATTTTAGAAGTGTGACACCACTGCTTATTCTGTTCGGTTGTTAAGTCAGCCATAAGTTGGCTAGATTAAGAGAGAAGTTTGCTAAAATATTAACACCGTGCGCGATGCATCGGTGCGTGATGCTTGAAAGGCTGCAAATAGCTTTGCGCCCTCGTGTCATCTTTCCTTGACCCGTCGTTTAAGGTGGCGGTCCCACTCCGGTGGCACGAGGCCCCCGTTTTCAGTACTTTTGGAGCAACCGCGGCGGCTCTTCTACTTGGGATATCAAGTAGTGGTATATACCATAAAAAGTCTAATTCTTGCAGATTCCAACTATATATTATATAAAGAAATTTATGAATGTGATTGAGAAATAAATGTTCAAGAACAAGCATGAGATACATGGTTTTTGCGAAGGAAGGGTGGCGGGAGGGGGGAGGTTGTAATGGTATTATAAGAACAGGACATTTGAGTCCACAGAAAAATCCACCGGGCCCTTTGTTTCGTTTTTTAGTCATAAACCATCCTTATAGCTATTTTTCTACTTTTACTTTTTTTTGCTATATTCAGTTCGCACCCCACGCTGCTTGACTTAAAATGGTGGGAAGTTTATTTTGGTTCTCTAACAGGTTTGCATTCGATTACTCGATGGTCATGTCCTCGCATAGAGCGGGAGCTCATGCCGAACAAAACAATGCATCAATGCGAAATAAACAATACAGCACTGCCACCATAGAAAAGCACTTGAAAAACATAGAGACAATGACGAAGAACGCATGCACAAGCGCTGACTGACAAATACAATTTATTAAGGAAAAAGCCTTATATGTCTGATTGTTACGTCAACAGTCAACGTCTTTGAGCGAAAAGCGTGTCGTCGAAGCGAAATCGTACACGATGGCCACTCGGTGTAGTAATTCACTTACTAGGACAGTAAGTAAATTACTAGAACAGTAAGTAATTTACTTACTACACCAACCTGGTATCGTGTCGTATCTATATGCAAACGCTAACCAACAATAGGGTCACCGTCGTCATCCTTTTCTATGAGTAACCTAGCAACGCTCGCCCAACAACTCTGATGATGCGCGGGTCACCGTCGTCACCGTATTAAGATAGAGTTAATTCAGTCACTCGAACCCACGACCTTCGGTGGGAGTCGAACCCTCGAGCTTATGTGCGAGCCGAACCTACCATCTTTGGCATTGAGGCTAAGTTAATTAAGGCACAGGTAAATAATAAAGAATTAATTAAGGTACTGGAACCCACGACCTTTGGTCTTGATTAGGGCGAGTTAATTGAGGCACAGTTATTTAGGTAGCGCCAATTAGGTCACTCGAACACGCGACGGTCGGAAAAAACAAGTAATTAGAAGTAACAAAGCCTTCGAATGAGAAAGTCAAGTAATTTAATGAATGTCTCTTGAGCGCGCAGGCTTTCGCCTTCACCCTCTTCGGCGTATGCTAAAGTGACTGTCATTTTTTTTAGCCATACGAGTTGGTATATATTAACCCTTTAACTGGCAAGATAAGAAAGATTTGACCTAGAATGAATTTATTGCTTTAGTTCTTCTTTACATTGGTCAAATGCATACCAACTGAAATAATAAACGGTTTCTCTAAAAACTAAGCGAGATGCAGTAGGTCAAAATTATTGTTGACCAGGTGGTGATAGGTAAATGTATGGCTCAATCAATACTGGTCTCTGGCGCTTGCTTTGGCAAGGTTAATGTGTGCTCTTGAGATGTACCTTTATGAAGTTAAGAAATGAGAGCTTGCTTAAAAAAGTAAAAAAAAATCTCATTGGCGAGAATATGATGCCTACGTGCGCTAAGAAGATAACGACGAAGCCTTCAGGTTTTGTGACCAATACGTCTGCTGCTGATCACGCTGGACATTTTTCTGAATACCACTGTTGAACAGGTACATAAATAAAGGTAAATTGAAATCCACAGACTAATATTTGGATTTGTCTACTTTTTGCAGATACTTTTGTTAGGTCAACAATAGTGTTGAGCTGCCAGTTAAAGGGTTAAAAAAGCGATGCGATAACACAAACAACCGAAGCAAAATGTATGACATTTTGTTATGATACAATGTTATGATGGATGGCTCGTGCACTTGTCTTTTTCATTGTTAATAATCCATGCATCATCACCATCACCGCATCCAAAAAAAACTTTGGTCTCAAATGAAGAGTTTGTTGCGTTGCCACAGAACTTGTTCGTGGTTTTTTTTTTCTTTGATTTCTGTTTTTGGCACAGTGTTACCGCATTTCTGTGGATATACACTTGTTGACTACGAATAAAGCATAGTTGTGGCTCGGCGCTAGTTTATGCCATTCTATTAGTCGATCCAATGTTTATCTCTTAAGTTGTCATCACCAGGAAATTAATACCAGCTTGACCTAGATCCTCTGCTTTTAAACGTAACCGCTGCTGTATAGCAGATTTATGAATGAGCTCGAGCTACAACCGAGAGCACCGACCGTAGGTCCACGGGATATTAAACAGCCACCACAATAATGTCACATTTTGCACTCTCAGCTGGTCGACTGGCCAGACTCACGTTAATTTTAAGTGGGTCATCCAGTTACTTTACTTTCATTCATTAGAAAATCTGACGATGGGCGCTGCGCTATATGTTCCTAAATTTAAAATTATGTGATTAACATGGAAAGTTATTGAAACAGAGATGACAAAATTAGTTTGGCTACTGTTCTCGGCCATTTCGAATGACACTTCGCGCAGGATTTATTTAGAGCAGTGAAAACAGTATAACTATTGAGCACACAATAATGAATACCATGGAATACACCTTACAATAAGCCGGAAGGACAACAGAAATCATTTTATAACGTTGGTGTAGGGATAACAATATCGCCGAACTTCTTGCTCAACACGCACCTCTAAATTGAAACAGAATTACATTATCTCATGTGTGTAGTATCGCTTGATTGGCCTTATTTATCTGTATCAATGTTATACCTCATTTTTGGAGAGACCCCAAGCACTCAATGAAGAACGCCAATGCGCAACAGCAAATTATCTATTCATTTCAAAGTCACAATAACGAAAGGTACTATTTAACACCTGCCCTGAGTCATTAGAATGCTGTTTAGCCTGTG